>NW_023665731.1:7500-70000 GCF_014743375.2 Drosophila subpulchrella | reverse complement strand
AATGCCATTTAAAAAATACTTGATATATTATTGGTTATATGAAACTAAGACATTTCGCAGCATTCGTTTTAGGTATAAAAATCAATTTATTGAAGGAATTGATATATGCCAGTAAAATGGTGTATTTTTAATTTCTTTCAATAAAAACATATATGACAAAATTACCAAACCAATATATAAAACTCTAAGCGGTGGATCACTCGGCTCATGGGTCGATGAAGAACGCAGCAAACTGTGCGTCATCGTGTGAACTGCAGGACACATGAACATCGACATTTTGAACGCATATCGCAGTCCATGCTGTTATGTACTTTAATTAATTTTATAGTGCTGCTTGGACTACATATGGTTGAGGGTTGTAAGACTATGCTAATTAAGTTGTTTATATAAATTTTATAATGAAATTTTATAAGCATATGGTATATTATTGGATAATAATAATTTAATTATTATATTATTCATAATATTAACAAATATATGAAAAACATTATCTCACATTAGTAAATAATTTGAATGTGAAAAACGAAGAGAAATATTTTCTTTTTCAATCAAATAATACTGAGAAATGTCTAGCATAAAAAATTTATCTAGAATTGTCTCTTATTAAAGATTAGTAAATAGAAAGCCGTTGACAATATTATTATTCTTCGTTGATTCGTTAGACCAAACAAATGCCATACAAATATATAAAATATATAACGAATTTAATAAAATGTTTTATCATTATATATAAAGAATTAATTGCAAAAAAAGTTATACACAACCTCAACTCATATGGGACTACCCCCTGAATTTAAGCATATTAATTAGGGGAGGAAAAGAAACTAACCAGGATTTTCTTAGTAGCGGCGAGCGAAAAGAAATCAGTTCAGCACTAAGTCACTTTGTCTATATGGCAAATGTGAGATGCAGTGTATGGAGCGTCAATATTCTAGTATGAGAAATTAACGATTTAAGTCCTTCTTAAATGAGGCCATTTACCCATAGAGGGTGCCAGGCCCGTATAACGTTAATGATTACTAGATGATGTTTCCAAAGAGTCGTGTTGCTTGATAGTGCAGCACTAAGTGGGTGGTAAACTCCATCTAAAACTAAATATAACCATGAGACCGATAGTAAACAAGTACCGTGAGGGAAAGTTGAAAAGAACTCTGAATAGAGAGTTAAACAGTACGTGAAACTGCTTAGAGGTTAAGCCCGATGAACCTGAATATCCGTTATGGAAAATTCATCATTAAAATTGTAATATTTAAACAATATTATGATAATAGTGTGCATTTTTTCCATATAAGGACATTGTAATCTATTAGCATACAAAATTTATCATAAAATATAACTTATAGTTTATTCAAATTAATTTGCTTGCATTTTAACACAGAATAAATGTTATTAATTTGATAAAGTGCTGATAGATTTATATGAATACAGTGCGTTAATTTTTCGGAATTATATAATGGCATAATTATCATTGATTTTTGTGTTTATTATATGCACTTGTATGATTAACAATGCGAAAGATTCAGGATACCTTCGGGACCCGTCTTGAAACACGGACCAAGGAGTCTAACATATGTGCAAGTTATTGGGATATAAACCTAATAGCGTAATTAACTTGACTAATAATGGGATTAGTTTTTTAACTATTTATAGCTAATTAACACAATCCCGGGGCGTTCTATATAGTTATGTATAATGATATTTATATTATTTATGCCTCTAACTGGAACGTACCTTGAGCATATATGCTGTGACCCGAAAGATGGTGAACTATACTTGATCAGGTTGAAGTCAGGGGAAACCCTGATGGAAGACCGAAACAGTTCTGACGTGCAAATCGATTGTCAGAATTGAGTATAGGGGCGAAAGACCAATCGAACCATCTAGTAGCTGGTTCCTTCCGAAGTTTCCCTCAGGATAGCTGGTGCATTTTAATGTTATATAAAATAATCTTATCTGGTAAAGCGAATGATTAGAGGCCTTAGGGTCGAAACGATCTTAACCTATTCTCAAACTTTAAATGGGTAAGAACCTTAACTTTCTTGATATGAAGTTCAAGGTTATGATATAATGTGCCCAGTGGGCCACTTTTGGTAAGCAGAACTGGCGCTGTGGGATGAACCAAACGTAATGTTACGGTGCCCAAATTAACAACTCATGCAGATACCATGAAAGGCGTTGGTTGCTTAAAACAGCAGGACGGTGATCATGGAAGTCGAAATCCGCTAAGGAGTGTGTAACAACTCACCTGCCGAAGCAACTAGCCCTTAAAATGGATGGCGCTTAAGTTGTATACCTATACATTACCGCTAAAGTAGATGATTTATATTACTTGTGATATAAATTTTGAAACTTTAGTGAGTAGGAAGGTACAATGGTATGCGTAGAAGTGTTTGGCGTAAGCCTGCATGGAGCTGCCATTGGTACAGATCTTGGTGGTAGTAGCAAATAATCGAATGAGACCTTGGAGGACTGAAGTGGAGAAGGGTTTCGTGTGAACAGTGGTTGATCACGAGTTAGTCGGTCCTAAGTTCAAGGCGAAAGCCGAAAATTTTCAAGTAAAACACAAATGCCATACAAATATAATTATATTATATAAATCAAGCTAATTAATATACTTGAATAATTTTGAACGAAAGGGAATACGGTTCCAATTCCGTAACCTGTTGAGTATCCGTTTGTTATTAAATATGGGCCTCGTGCTCATCCTGGCAACAGGAACGACCATAAAGAAGCCGTCGAGAGATATCGGAAGAGTTTTCTTTTCTGTTTTATAGCCGTACTACCATGGAAGTCTTTCGCAGAGAGATATGGTAGATGGGCTAGAAGAGCATGACATATACTGTTGTGTCGATATTTTCTCCTCGGACCTTGAAAATTTATGGTGGGGACACGCAAACTTCTCAACAGGCCGTACCAATATCCGCAGCTGGTCTCCAAGGTGAAGAGTCTCTAGTCGATAGAATAATGTAGGTAAGGGAAGTCGGCAAATTAGATCCGTAACTTCGGGATAAGGATTGGCTCTGAAGATTGAGATAGTCGGGCTTGATTGGGAAACAATAACATGGTTTATGTGCTCGTTCTGGGTAAATAGAGTGTCTGGCATTTATGTTGGTCACTTGTTCCCCGGATAGTTTAGTTACGTAGCCAATTGTGGAACTTTCTTGCTAAAATTTTTAAGAATACTAATTGGGTTAAACCAATTAGTTCTTATTAATTATAACGATTATCAATTAACAATCAATTCAGAACTGGCACGGACTTGGGGAATCCGACTGTCTAATTAAAACAAAGCATTGTGATGGCCCTAGCGGGTGTTGACACAATGTGATTTCTGCCCAGTGCTCTGAATGTCAAAGTGAAGAAATTCAAGTAAGCGCGGGTCAACGGCGGGAGTAACTATGACTCTCTTAAGGTAGCCAAATGCCTCGTCATCTAATTAGTGACGCGCATGAATGGATTAACGAGATTCCTACTGTCCCTATCTACTATCTAGCGAAACCACAGCCAAGGGAACGGGCTTGGAATAATTAGCGGGGAAAGAAGACCCTTTTGAGCTTGACTCTAATCTGGCAGTGTAAGGAGACATAAGAGGTGTAGAATAAGTGGGAGATATTAGACTTCGGTTTGGTATCGCCAATGAAATACCACTACTCTTATTGTTTCCTTACTTACTTGATTAAATGGAACGTGTATCATTTCCTAGCCATTATACGGATATATTTATTATATCTTATGGTATTGGGTTTTGATGCAAGCTTCTTGATCAAAGTATCACGAGTTTGTTATATAATCGCAAACAAATTCTTTAATAAAACGGTGCATTTATGTATTTTTGATTTGAAAATTTGGTATAACTCCAATTACTCAGGTATGATCCAATTCAAGGACATTGCCAGGTAGGGAGTTTGACTGGGGCGGTACATCTCTCAAATAATAACGGAGGTGTCCCAAGGCCAGCTCAGTGCGGACAGAAACCACACATAGAGCAAAAGGGCAAATGCTGACTTGATCTCGGTGTTCAGTACACACAGGGACAGCAAAAGCTCGGCCTATCGATCCTTTTGGTTTAAAGAGTTTTTAACAAGAGGTGTCAGAAAAGTTACCATAGGGATAACTGGCTTGTGGCGGCCAAGCGTTCATAGCGACGTCGCTTTTTGATCCTTCGATGTCGGCTCTTCCTATCATTGTGAAGCAAAATTCACCAAGCGTTGGATTGTTCACCCATGCAAGGGAACGTGAGCTGGGTTTAGACCGTCGTGAGACAGGTTAGTTTTACCCTACTAATGACAAAACGTTGTTGCGACAGCATTCCTGCGTAGTACGAGAGGAACCGCAGGTACGGACCAATGGCACAATACTTGTTCGAGCGAACAGTGGTATGACGCTACGTCCGTTGGATTATGCCTGAACGCCTCTAAGGTCGTATCCGTGCTGGACTGCAATGATAAATAAGGGGCAATTTGCATTGTATGGCTTCTAAACCATTTAAAGTTTATAATTTACTTTATAAACGACAATGGATGTGATGCCAATGTAATTTGTAACATAGTAAATTGGGAGGATCTTTGATCACCTGATGCCGCGCTAGTTACATATAAAAGCATTATTTAATACAATGACAAAGCCTAGAATCAATTGTAAACGACTTTTGTAACAGGCAAGGTGTTGTAAGTGGTTGAGCAGCTGCCATACTGCGATCCACTGAAGCTTATCCTTTGCTTGATGATTCGATAATAAAGATGTTGCAAGCGGGCATAATCATTATGCTTGCTTGCAGCATCGCACGCCACTTTGTTTGTGGTGTGTAAGGTAGGGAAGAAGAAATATAAAAGACCTAAATTGGAAACATCAATATATAAGTAAATATTGAACAAACAAAATGTATCGTCATCTTATTAGTGACGCGATGATAAAGTGGCAAACATATTCCATGTATAAATATTCCTATGGTATTAAAATTCAAGTAAAGAGGACATATATAAAAGTTTGTATATATGGTTCATTCAATGGTAGCAGCGGTTGGTTGGTTGGTGTCTGCTCCTCTTATTGTTCAAAACTTATGTTATGGTAGCAAGTCTATATCGTCATATTATTAGTGACGCGAAAAAGTAGTGGCAAAACATATTCCATGTATAAATAAATATTCCTATGGTATTGAAATTCAAGTAAAGAGGCCATTCAAGTAAAGAGGACTTATATAAATATAAGTATATATAATGGTAGCAGCGCGGTTGGTTGGTTGGTGTGTCTGCTCCTCTTATTGTTCAAAACTTATGTTATGGTAGCAAGACTGTATCGTCATATTATTAGTGACGCGAAAAAGTAGTGGCAAAACATATTCCATGTATAAATATTCCTATGGTATTGAAATTCAACTAAAGAGGACATATAAAATTACTATCAATGGTAGCAGTGGTTGGTTGGTTGGTGGTTGGTTGGCGGCTGCTCCTATTATTGTTCAAGACTTATGTTATGGTAGCAAGTCTGTATCGTCATATTAATTATTAGTGACGCGAAAAAGTAGTGGAAATCATATTCCATGTATAAATAGATTCCTATGGTAATGAAATTTTCAAGTAAAGAGAGGACCATTCAAGTAAGAGGACATATAAAAAGTAAGTATATGTTCCTCCAATGGTAGCAGTGGTTGGTTGGTTGGCGGCTGATCCTCTTATTGTTCAAAACTTATTTTATCAATATGAGTTTGGCAATACAATAAAGAAGACCAATCTAATCCATATAAAACTAAATGTATTATATGGATATGCTTAGGAAACCCATATATTCATAAAAAAAAATTATGTATAGAAAATTATACATATATCTTTTATATAAATGAATCGTATGGATATCGCCTTATGGTAGGTATAATAACTTTTTAAGGCATAATAATGTATAATATAGAAAATATACATTGAAATATAAATGCATTTTTATAGATATGGCGGCATATAAGTGCCATATACACAAGAATAAATAATAGAATTTACCAATATATAATTAAAATGAGATATATAAACCTAGTGAGGGGCTGCACTAGTATATGAATCGTATGGATATGGCTTATAGGTATAATACCTATAAGGCATAATAATGTATAATATAATAAATATAAATTAAGATATGAATGAATTATATAAATATGGCATAGAAATGCCATATACATACATAAGAATAAATGGTAGAATTTACCCATATATCACTGAAACACGATATATAAACCTAATGATAGCTGGCACTAGTACTGTAAACATGCACGCAATAGTGCGTGGGGTAAAAAACTACTATAGGGAGGTGGTCGTTGGCGGGCCCCTCCTCGTATTGGTCAAAACTTATGTTATGCATATGAATTTGTCAATACTATATAGAACGCCAAGCATATCCATATAAACTATGGATATGCATAGAAATCCATACAAAAGTAAAAAAAAATTATGTATAGAAAAATATACATATATTTATATAAGTGAATCGTATGGATATGGCTTATAGGTATAATACCTATAAGGCATAATAATGTATAACAAGTAAATATACATTGAAATGTGAATGCATTGTATGGATATGGCATATAAATGCCATATATATAGAAATAAATTGTATATCAATGATATAACAATTATAAACCTAGTGAGGGGCGGCACTAGTGAATGAATCGTATGGATATGGCTTATAGGTATAATACCTATAAGGCATAATAATGTATAATATAATAAATATACATTAAGATATGAATGGATTGTATAAATATGGCATAGAAATGCCATATACATAAGAATAAATGGTAGAATTTACCCATATATCACTGAAACACGATATATAAACCTAGTGATAGCTGGCACTAGTACTGTAAACAGGCACGCAATAGTGCGTGGGGTAAAAAACTACTATAGGGAGGTGGTCGTTGGCGGGCCCCTCCTCGTATTGGTCAAAACTTATGTTATGCATATGAATTTGTCAATACTATATAGAACGCCAAGCATATCCATATAAACTATGGATATGCATAGAAATCCATACAAAAGTAAAAAAAAATTATGTATAGAAAAATATACATATATTTATATAAGTGAATCGTATGGATATGGCTTATAGGTATAATACCTATAAGGCATAATAATGTATAACAAGTAAATATACATTGAAATGTGAATGCATTGTATGGATATGGCATATAAATGCCATATATATAGAAATAAATTGTATATCAATGATATAACAATTATAAACCTAGTGAGGGGCGGCACTAGTGAATGAATCGTATGGATATGGCTTATAGGTATAATACCTATAAGGCATAATAATGTATAATATAATAAATATACATTAAGATATGAATGGATTGTATAAATATGGCATAGAAATGCCATATACATAAGAATAAATGGTAGAATTTACCCATATATCACTGAAACACGATATATAAACCTAGTGATAGCTGGCACTAGTACTGTAAACAGGCACGCAATAGTGCGTGGGGTAAAAAACTACTATAGGGAGGTGGTCGTTGGCGGGCCCCTCCTCGTATTGGTCAAAACTTATGTTATGCATATGAATTTGTCAATACTATATAGAACGCCAAGCATATCCATATAAACTATGGATATGCATAGAAATCCATACAAAAGTAAAAAAAAATTATGTATAGAAAAATATACATATATTTATATAAGTGAATCGTATGGATATGGCTTATAGGTATAATACCTATAAGGCATAATAATGTATAACAAGTAAATATACATTGAAATGTGAATGCATTGTATGGATATGGCATATAAATGCCATATATATAGAAATAAATTGTATATCAATGATATAACAATTATAAACCTAGTGAGGGGCGGCACTAGTGAATGAATCGTATGGATATGGCTTATAGGTATAATACCTATAAGGCATAATAATGTATAATATAATAAATATACATTAAGATATGAATGGATTGTATAAATATGGCATAGAAATGCCATATACATAAGAATAAATGGTAGAATTTACCCATATATCACTGAAACACGATATATAAACCTAGTGATAGCTGGCACTAGTACTGTAAACAGGCACGCAATAGTGCGTGGGGTAAAAAACTACTATAGGGAGGTGGTCGTTGGCGGGCCCCTCCTCGTATTGGTCAAAACTTATGTTATGCATATGAATTTGTCAATACTATATAGAACGCCAAGCATATCCATATAAACTATGGATATGCATAGAAAACCATACAAAAGTAAAAAAAAATTATGTATAGAAAAATATACATATATTTATATAAGTGAATCGTATGGATATGGCTTATAGGTATAATACCTATAAGGCATAATAATGTATAACAAGTAAATATACATTGAAATGTGAATGCATTGTATGGATATGGCATATAAATGCCATATATATAGAAATAAATTGTATATCAATGATATAACAATTATAAACCTAGTGAGGGGCGGCACTAGTGAATGAATCGTATGGATATGGCTTATAGGTATAATACCTATAAGGCATAATAATGTATAATATAATAAATATACATTAAGATATGAATGGATTGTATAAATATGGCATAGAAATGCCATATACATAAGAATAAATGGTAGAATTTACCCATATATCACTGAAACACGATATATAAACCTAGTGATAGCTGGCACTAGTACTGTAAACAGGCACGCAATAGTGCGTGGGGTAAAAAACTACTATAGGGAGGTGGTCGTTGGCGGGCCCCTCCTCGTATTGGTCAAAACTTATGTTATGCATATGAATTTGTCAATACTATATAGAACGCCAAGCATATCCATATAAACTATGGATATGCATAGAAAACCATACAAAAGTAAAAAAAAATTATGTATAGAAAAATATACATATATTTATATAAGTGAATCGTATGGATATGGCTTATAGGTATAATACCTATAAGGCATAATAATGTATAACAAGTAAATATACATTGAAATGTGAATGCATTGTATGGATATGGCATATAAATGCCATATATATAGAAATAAATTGTATATCAATGATATAACAATTATAAACCTAGTGAGGGGCGGCACTAGTGAATGAATCGTATGGATATGGCTTATAGGTATAATACCTATAAGGCATAATAATGTATAATATAATAAATATACATTAAGATATGAATGGATTGTATAAATATGGCATAGAAATGCCATATACATAAGAATAAATGGTAGAATTTACCCATATATCACTGAAACACGATATATAAACCTAGTGATAGCTGGCACTAGTACTGTAAACAGGCACGCAATAGTGCGTGGGGTAAAAAACTACTATAGGGAGGTGGTCGTTGGCGGGCCCCTCCTCGTATTGGTCAAAACTTATGTTATGCATATGAATTTGTCAATACTATATAGAACGCCAAGCATATCCATATAAACTATGGATATGCATAGAAAACCATACAAAAGTAAAAAAAAATTATGTATAGAAAAAAATATACATATATTTATATAAGTGAATCGTATGGATATGGCTTATAGGTATAATACCTATAAGGCATAATAATGTATAACAAGTAAATATACATTGAAATGTGAATGCATTGTATGGATATGGCATATAAATGCCATATATATAGAAATAAATTGTATATCAATGATATAACAATTATAAACCTAGTGAGGGGCGGCACTAGTGAATGAATCGTATGGATATGGCTTATAGGTATAATACCTATAAGGCATAATAATGTATAATATAATAAATATACATTAAGATATGAATGGATTGTATAAATATGGCATAGAAATGCCATATACATAAGAATAAATGGTAGAATTTACCCATATATCACTGAAACACGATATATAAACCTAGTGATAGCTGGCACTAGTACTGTAAACAGGCACGCAATAGTGCGTGGGGTAAAAAACTACTATAGGGAGGTGGTCGTTGGCGGGCCCCTCCTCGTATTGGTCAAAACTTATGTTATGCATATGAATTTGTCAATACTATATAGAACGCCAAGCATATCCATATAAACTATGGATATGCATAGAAATCCATACAAAAATAAAAAAAAATTATGTATAGAAAAATATACATATATTTATATAAGTGAATCGTATGGATATGGCTTATAGGTATAATACCTATAAGGCATAATAATGTATAACAAGTAAATATACATTGAAATGTGAATGCATTGTATGGATATGGCATATAAATGCCATATATATAGAAATAAATTGTATATCAATGATATAACAATTATAAACCTAGTGAGGGGCGGCACTAGTGAATGAATCGTATGGATATGGCTTATAGGTATAATACCTATAAGGCATAATAATGTATAATATAATAAATATACATTAAGATATGAATGGATTGTATAAATATGGCATAGAAATGCCATATACATAAGAATAAATGGTAGAATTTACCCATATATCACTGAAACATGATATATAAACCTAGTGATAGCTGGCACTAGTACTGTAAACAGGCACGCAGTAGTGCGTGGGGTAAAAAACTACTATAGGGAGGTGGTCGTTGGCGGGCCCCTCCTCGTATTGGTCAAAACTTATGTTATGCGTAAACATATGATTTTGTCAATACTATAAAGAAAACTTGTTTTGTACATACAAAACTAAATGAATTATATGGATATTGAAAAATAAATGGCATTATATCCATATAATGAAAATATACTTGTATTCTCTTATTATAAGAGAGAATACCGTATAGTTGGTTGGCAAAGACAATTGAAAATACCCGAATTGCAGATGATGGGTTCAAAAACTACTATAGGGTGGTGTAGCAAATAATATGAAGATGATATATCCATATAATGGATATACACTAGTATTCTCTTATTATAATAGAGAATACCATATAAATGGTTGGCAAAGACAATTGAAAATACCCGAATTGAAGTTGACGGGTTCAAAAACTATTATAGGGTGATGTAGCAAATAAAATAATGAAGATATATCCATATAATGGAATTATATGTGTATTCTCTTATTATATGAGAGAGTACCAAACGGTTGATTGGCAAAGACAATTGAAAATACCCGAATTAAAGATATTGGGTCCAAAAACTACTATAGGATGGTCAATGGGCCGGCCATCTACTATTGACGTGACAAAATACTGTCTGTCGGTAGAGAAGATATTAATCCGTCAAATTTGTTTCTTTATTCATTTATGAATATGAGACTTGGCTCCACGGTTAATATTTTAAGCCCAAAGATAATAATGTTGAAACAAAGGCCAAGGTTTCTATTATACATAGAATAACAAATTGTTTCCGAACTTTATCGTTAATCCAAATAAATAATTACAATTGAGGCAGGCTAATAATGATATATATTTTGTATTGATAATCTTGATATATATGTATATTGGTCTGCCATTATCACATACTGAGTTATGTGATAATTCCCTGCGGGGATAAATTAAAAGAGGTGTCCCTATATTAAAAGAAAATAATATATATATATATTATTTTTTCTAACGTACATATCATATATGCGCTCGGTTTTATATTATATATTACCAAAGAGTCTTATATGAATATATACAGATAAATTTTAAATTTATCATCAAAATACAAATGATTTAATTCAATATTTTATATTGGTTAAACAAAAATTGTACATGTGTGGATACAATAATGACGTATGTCGAACAAAAAAGATATTTTAGAATGAAATATGCAAATATAAAGAAAATTATTACGTATTACGAAAAAAAATATTGTGTTTTTAACATCAATAATTAAAAAACTTGTTATTATTAGTGGCGGAACAAGTATATATTGTGAAAACAACAAACGTATACGAATGCTATATAAAAATGGCCGTATTCGATAGAAAACAATCTATAAAATTTATATTGCTAATTTCTATTCAAAAATATGAATGAAATATGAATAAAAACATTATTCTGGTTGATCCTGCCAGTAGTTATATGCTTGTCTCAAAGATTAAGCCATGCATGTCTAAGTACACACGAATTAAAAGTGAAACCGCAAAAGGCTCATTATATCAGTTATGGTTCCTTAGATCGTTAACAGTTACTTGGATAACTGTGGTAATTCTAGAGCTAATACATGCAATTAAAACATGAACCTTATGGGACATGTGCTTTTATTAGGCTAAAACCAAGCGATCGCAAGATCGTTATATTGGTTGAACTCTAGATAACATGCAGATCGTATGGTCTTGTACCGACGACAGATCTTTCAAATGTCTGCCCTATCAACTTTTGATGGTAGTATCTAGGACTACCATGGTTGCAACGGGTAACGGGGAATCAGGGTTCGATTCCGGAGAGGGAGCCTGAGAAACGGCTACCACATCTAAGGAAGGCAGCAGGCGCGTAAATTACCCACTCCCAGCTCGGGGAGGTAGTGACGAAAAATAACAATACAGGACTCATATCCGAGGCCCTGTAATTGGAATGAGTACACTTTAAATCCTTTAACAAGGACCAATTGGAGGGCAAGTCTGGTGCCAGCAGCCGCGGTAATTCCAGCTCCAATAGCGTATATTAAAGTTGTTGCGGTTAAAACGTTCGTAGTTGAACTTGTGCTTCATACGGGTAGTACAACTTACAATTGTGGTTAGTACTATACCTTTATGTATGTAAGCGTATTACCGGTGGAGTTCTTACATGTGCTTAGATACTTGTATTTTTTCATATGTTCCTCCTATTTAAAAACCTGCATTAGTGCTCTTAAACGAGTGTTATTGTGGGCCGGTACAATTACTTTGAACAAATTAGAGTGCTTAAAGCAGGCTTCAAATGCCTGAATATTCTGTGCATGGGATAATGAAATAAGACCTCTGTTCTGCTTTCATTGGTTTTCAGATCAAGAGGTAATGATTAATAGAAGCAGTTTGGGGGCATTAGTATTACGACGCGAGAGGTGAAATTCTTGGACCGTCGTAAGACTAACTTAAGCGAAAGCATTTGCCAAAGATGTTTTCATTAATCAAGAACGAAAGTTAGAGGTTCGAAGGCGATCAGATACCGCCCTAGTTCTAACCATAAACGATGCCAGCTAGCAATTGGGTGTAGCTACTTTTATGGCTCTCTCAGTCGCTTCCCGGGAAACCAAAGCTTTTGGGCTCCGGGGGAAGTATGGTTGCAAAGCTGAAACTTAAAGGAATTGACGGAAGGGCACCACCAGGAGTGGAGCCTGCGGCTTAATTTGACTCAACACGGGAAAACTTACCAGGTCCGAACATAAGTGTGTAAGACAGATTGATAGCTCTTTCTCGAATCTATGGGTGGTGGTGCATGGCCGTTCTTAGTTCGTGGAGTGATTTGTCTGGTTAATTCCGATAACGAACGAGACTCAAATATATTAAATAGATATCTTCAGGATTATGGTGTTGAAGCTTATATAGCCTTCATTCATGGTGGCAGTAAAATGTTTATTGTGTTTGAATGTGTTTATATAAGTGGAGCCGTACCTGTTGGTTTGTCCCATTATAAGGACACTAGCTTCTTAAATGGACAAATTGCGTCTAGCAATAATGAGATTGAGCAATAACAGGTCTGTGATGCCCTTAGATGTCCTGGGCTGCACGCGCGCTACAATGAAAGTATCAACGTGTATTTCCTAGACCGAGAGGTCCGGGTAAACCGCTGAACCACTTTCATGCTTGGGATTGTGAACTGAAACTGTTCACATGAACTTGGAATTCCCAGTAAGTGTGAGTCATTAACTCGCATTGATTACGTCCCTGCCCTTTGTACACACCGCCCGTCGCTACTACCGATTGAATTATTTAGTGAGGTCTCCGGACGTGATCACTGTGACGCCTTGTGTGTTACGGTTGTTTCGCAAAAGTTGACCGAACTTGATTATTTAGAGGAAGTAAAAGTCGTAACAAGGTTTCCGTAGGTGAACCTGCGGAAGGATCATTATTGTTTAATATCCTTACCGTTAATAAAAAAATTTGTTTTTATTATAATAATATAATATATTATAGTAATACAAATAAAATATAAATTGCCAAAAATATGATCTTTTATAGATCAAATATAAAATTTCGAACAAGCAAATCGAAATAATAATTGTAATAATAAATATATTATTGCATTAAATAAGAGATAAATAAATAAGCAAAAGCAAACAAATAACAAATTCGAACAAGCAAATCGAAATTATTAAATTTATTTAATATTATTATTATATTGTATATTAAATGCAATTAATTAATAAAACACTGTGTGTATATGGACCATAATATACACGCGTTGCGATATGTATTGTTCATCTCAGTTATGCGCATACATTGGATAATGCAACAACCTAAAATGTACAATGTTGTACCTGATTATTACAGGTTAATGTTTTATATAAATTTCAATATATATCGCTAAAAAAAAGTATTAATACCGTAAATGCCATTTAAAAAATACTTGATATATTATTGGTTATATGAAACTAAGACATTTCGCAGCATTCGTTTTAGGTATAAAAATCAATTTATTGAAGGAATTGATATATGCCAGTAAAATGGTGTATTTTTAATTTCTTTCAATAAAAACATATATGACAAAATTACCAAACCAATATATAAAACTCTAAGCGGTGGATCACTCGGCTCATGGGTCGATGAAGAACGCAGCAAACTGTGCGTCATCGTGTGAACTGCAGGACACATGAACATCGACATTTTGAACGCATATCGCAGTCCATGCTGTTATGTACTTTAATTAATTTTATAGTGCTGCTTGGACTACATATGGTTGAGGGTTGTAAGACTATGCTAATTAAGTTGTTTATATAAATTTTATAATGAAATTTTATAAGCATATGGTATATTATTGGATAATAATAATTTAATTATTATATTATTCATAATATTAACAAATATATGAAAAACATTATCTCACATTAGTAAATAATTTGAATGTGAAAAACGAAGAGAAATATTTTCTTTTTCAATCAAATAATACTGAGAAATGTCTAGCATAAAAAATTTATCTAGAATTGTCTCTTATTAAAGATTAGTAAATAGAAAGCCGTTGACAATATTATTATTCTTCGTTGATTCGTTAGACCAAACAAATGCCATACAAATATATAAAATATATAACGAATTTAATAAAATGTTTTATCATTATATATAAAGAATTAATTGCAAAAAAAGTTATACACAACCTCAACTCATATGGGACTACCCCCTGAATTTAAGCATATTAATTAGGGGAGGAAAAGAAACTAACCAGGATTTTCTTAGTAGCGGCGAGCGAAAAGAAATCAGTTCAGCACTAAGTCACTTTGTCTATATGGCAAATGTGAGATGCAGTGTATGGAGCGTCAATATTCTAGTATGAGAAATTAACGATTTAAGTCCTTCTTAAATGAGGCCATTTACCCATAGAGGGTGCCAGGCCCGTATAACGTTAATGATTACTAGATGATGTTTCCAAAGAGTCGTGTTGCTTGATAGTGCAGCACTAAGTGGGTGGTAAACTCCATCTAAAACTAAATATAACCATGAGACCGATAGTAAACAAGTACCGTGAGGGAAAGTTGAAAAGAACTCTGAATAGAGAGTTAAACAGTACGTGAAACTGCTTAGAGGTTAAGCCCGATGAACCTGAATATCCGTTATGGAAAATTCATCATTAAAATTGTAATATTTAAACAATATTATGATAATAGTGTGCATTTTTTCCATATAAGGACATTGTAATCTATTAGCATACAAAATTTATCATAAAATATAACTTATAGTTTATTCAAATTAATTTGCTTGCATTTTAACACAGAATAAATGTTATTAATTTGATAAAGTGCTGATAGATTTATATGAATACAGTGCGTTAATTTTTCGGAATTATATAATGGCATAATTATCATTGATTTTTGTGTTTATTATATGCACTTGTATGATTAACAATGCGAAAGATTCAGGATACCTTCGGGACCCGTCTTGAAACACGGACCAAGGAGTCTAACATATGTGCAAGTTATTGGGATATAAACCTAATAGCGTAATTAACTTGACTAATAATGGGATTAGTTTTTTAACTATTTATAGCTAATTAACACAATCCCGGGGCGTTCTATATAGTTATGTATAATGATATTTATATTATTTATGCCTCTAACTGGAACGTACCTTGAGCATATATGCTGTGACCCGAAAGATGGTGAACTATACTTGATCAGGTTGAAGTCAGGGGAAACCCTGATGGAAGACCGAAACAGTTCTGACGTGCAAATCGATTGTCAGAATTGAGTATAGGGGCGAAAGACCAATCGAACCATCTAGTAGCTGGTTCCTTCCGAAGTTTCCCTCAGGATAGCTGGTGCATTTTAATGTTATATAAAATAATCTTATCTGGTAAAGCGAATGATTAGAGGCCTTAGGGTCGAAACGATCTTAACCTATTCTCAAACTTTAAATGGGTAAGAACCTTAACTTTCTTGATATGAAGTTCAAGGTTATGATATAATGTGCCCAGTGGGCCACTTTTGGTAAGCAGAACTGGCGCTGTGGGATGAACCAAACGTAATGTTACGGTGCCCAAATTAACAACTCATGCAGATACCATGAAAGGCGTTGGTTGCTTAAAACAGCAGGACGGTGATCATGGAAGTCGAAATCCGCTAAGGAGTGTGTAACAACTCACCTGCCGAAGCAACTAGCCCTTAAAATGGATGGCGCTTAAGTTGTATACCTATACATTACCGCTAAAGTAGATGATTTATATTACTTGTGATATAAATTTTGAAACTTTAGTGAGTAGGAAGGTACAATGGTATGCGTAGAAGTGTTTGGCGTAAGCCTGCATGGAGCTGCCATTGGTACAGATCTTGGTGGTAGTAGCAAATAATCGAATGAGACCTTGGAGGACTGAAGTGGAGAAGGGTTTCGTGTGAACAGTGGTTGATCACGAGTTAGTCGGTCCTAAGTTCAAGGCGAAAGCCGAAAATTTTCAAGTAAAACACAAATGCCATACAAATATAATTATATTATATAAATCAAGCTAATTAATATACTTGAATAATTTTGAACGAAAGGGAATACGGTTCCAATTCCGTAACCTGTTGAGTATCCGTTTGTTATTAAATATGGGCCTCGTGCTCATCCTGGCAACAGGAACGACCATAAAGAAGCCGTCGAGAGATATCGGAAGAGTTTTCTTTTCTGTTTTATAGCCGTACTACCATGGAAGTCTTTCGCAGAGAGATATGGTAGATGGGCTAGAAGAGCATGACATATACTGTTGTGTCGATATTTTCTCCTCGGACCTTGAAAATTTATGGTGGGGACACGCAAACTTCTCAACAGGCCGTACCAATATCCGCAGCTGGTCTCCAAGGTGAAGAGTCTCTAGTCGATAGAATAATGTAGGTAAGGGAAGTCGGCAAATTAGATCCGTAACTTCGGGATAAGGATTGGCTCTGAAGATTGAGATAGTCGGGCTTGATTGGGAAACAATAACATGGTTTATGTGCTCGTTCTGGGTAAATAGAGTGTCTGGCATTTATGTTGGTCACTTGTTCCCCGGATAGTTTAGTTACGTAGCCAATTGTGGAACTTTCTTGCTAAAATTTTTAAGAATACTAATTGGGTTAAACCAATTAGTTCTTATTAATTATAACGATTATCAATTAACAATCAATTCAGAACTGGCACGGACTTGGGGAATCCGACTGTCTAATTAAAACAAAGCATTGTGATGGCCCTAGCGGGTGTTGACACAATGTGATTTCTGCCCAGTGCTCTGAATGTCAAAGTGAAGAAATTCAAGTAAGCGCGGGTCAACGGCGGGAGTAACTATGACTCTCTTAAGGTAGCCAAATGCCTCGTCATCTAATTAGTGACGCGCATGAATGGATTAACGAGATTCCTACTGTCCCTATCTACTATCTAGCGAAACCACAGCCAAGGGAACGGGCTTGGAATAATTAGCGGGGAAAGAAGACCCTTTTGAGCTTGACTCTAATCTGGCAGTGTAAGGAGACATAAGAGGTGTAGAATAAGTGGGAGATATTAGACTTCGGTTTGGTATCGCCAATGAAATACCACTACTCTTATTGTTTCCTTACTTACTTGATTAAATGGAACGTGTATCATTTCCTAGCCATTATACGGATATATTTATTATATCTTATGGTATTGGGTTTTGATGCAAGCTTCTTGATCAAAGTATCACGAGTTTGTTATATAATCGCAAACAAATTCTTTAATAAAACGGTGCATTTATGTATTTTTGATTTGAAAATTTGGTATAACTCCAATTACTCAGGTATGATCCAATTCAAGGACATTGCCAGGTAGGGAGTTTGACTGGGGCGGTACATCTCTCAAATAATAACGGAGGTGTCCCAAGGCCAGCTCAGTGCGGACAGAAACCACACATAGAGCAAAAGGGCAAATGCTGACTTGATCTCGGTGTTCAGTACACACAGGGACAGCAAAAGCTCGGCCTATCGATCCTTTTGGTTTAAAGAGTTTTTAACAAGAGGTGTCAGAAAAGTTACCATAGGGATAACTGGCTTGTGGCGGCCAAGCGTTCATAGCGACGTCGCTTTTTGATCCTTCGATGTCGGCTCTTCCTATCATTGTGAAGCAAAATTCACCAAGCGTTGGATTGTTCACCCATGCAAGGGAACGTGAGCTGGGTTTAGACCGTCGTGAGACAGGTTAGTTTTACCCTACTAATGACAAAACGTTGTTGCGACAGCATTCCTGCGTAGTACGAGAGGAACCGCAGGTACGGACCAATGGCACAATACTTGTTCGAGCGAACAGTGGTATGACGCTACGTCCGTTGGATTATGCCTGAACGCCTCTAAGGTCGTATCCGTGCTGGACTGCAATGATAAATAAGGGGCAATTTGCATTGTATGGCTTCTAAACCATTTAAAGTTTATAATTTACTTTATAAACGACAATGGATGTGATGCCAATGTAATTTGTAACATAGTAAATTGGGAGGATCTTTGATCACCTGATGCCGCGCTAGTTACATATAAAAGCATTATTTAATACAATGACAAAGCCTAGAATCAATTGTAAACGACTTTTGTAACAGGCAAGGTGTTGTAAGTGGTTGAGCAGCTGCCATACTGCGATCCACTGAAGCTTATCCTTTGCTTGATGATTCGATAATAAAGATGTTGCAAGCGGGCATAATCATTATGCTTGCTTGCAGCATCGCACGCCACTTTGTTTGTGGTGTGTAAGGTAGGGAAGAAGAAATATAAAAGACCTAAATTGGAAACATCAATATATAAGTAAATATTGAACAAACAAAATGTATCGTCATCTTATTAGTGACGCGATGATAAAGTGGCAAACATATTCCATGTATAAATATTCCTATGGTATTAAAATTCAAGTAAAGAGGACATATATAAAAGTTTGTATATATGGTTCATTCAATGGTAGCAGCGGTTGGTTGGTTGGTGTCTGCTCCTCTTATTGTTCAAAACTTATGTTATGGTAGCAAGTCTATATCGTCATATTATTAGTGACGCGAAAAAGTAGTGGCAAAACATATTCCATGTATAAATAAATATTCCTATGGTATTGAAATTCAAGTAAAGAGGCCATTCAAGTAAAGAGGACTTATATAAATATAAGTATATATAATGGTAGCAGCGCGGTTGGTTGGTTGGTGTGTCTGCTCCTCTTATTGTTCAAAACTTATGTTATGGTAGCAAGACTGTATCGTCATATTATTAGTGACGCGAAAAAGTAGTGGCAAAACATATTCCATGTATAAATATTCCTATGGTATTGAAATTCAACTAAAGAGGACATATAAAATTACTATCAATGGTAGCAGTGGTTGGTTGGTTGGTGGTTGGTTGGCGGCTGCTCCTATTATTGTTCAAGACTTATGTTATGGTAGCAAGTCTGTATCGTCATATTAATTATTAGTGACGCGAAAAAGTAGTGGAAATCATATTCCATGTATAAATAGATTCCTATGGTAATGAAATTTTCAAGTAAAGAGAGGACCATTCAAGTAAGAGGACATATAAAAAGTAAGTATATGTTCCTCCAATGGTAGCAGTGGTTGGTTGGTTGGCGGCTGATCCTCTTATTGTTCAAAACTTATTTTATCAATATGAGTTTGGCAATACAATAAAGAAGACCAATCTAATCCATATAAAACTAAATGTATTATATGGATATGCTTAGGAAACCCATATATTCATAAAAAAAAATTATGTATAGAAAATTATACATATATCTTTTATATAAATGAATCGTATGGATATCGCCTTATGGTAGGTATAATAACTTTTTAAGGCATAATAATGTATAATATAGAAAATATACATTGAAATATAAATGCATTTTTATAGATATGGCGGCATATAAGTGCCATATACACAAGAATAAATAATAGAATTTACCAATATATAATTAAAATGAGATATATAAACCTAGTGAGGGGCTGCACTAGTATATGAATCGTATGGATATGGCTTATAGGTATAATACCTATAAGGCATAATAATGTATAATATAATAAATATAAATTAAGATATGAATGAATTATATAAATATGGCATAGAAATGCCATATACATACATAAGAATAAATGGTAGAATTTACCCATATATCACTGAAACACGATATATAAACCTAATGATAGCTGGCACTAGTACTGTAAACATGCACGCAATAGTGCGTGGGGTAAAAAACTACTATAGGGAGGTGGTCGTTGGCGGGCCCCTCCTCGTATTGGTCAAAACTTATGTTATGCATATGAATTTGTCAATACTATATAGAACGCCAAGCATATCCATATAAACTATGGATATGCATAGAAATCCATACAAAAGTAAAAAAAAATTATGTATAGAAAAATATACATATATTTATATAAGTGAATCGTATGGATATGGCTTATAGGTATAATACCTATAAGGCATAATAATGTATAACAAGTAAATATACATTGAAATGTGAATGCATTGTATGGATATGGCATATAAATGCCATATATATAGAAATAAATTGTATATCAATGATATAACAATTATAAACCTAGTGAGGGGCGGCACTAGTGAATGAATCGTATGGATATGGCTTATAGGTATAATACCTATAAGGCATAATAATGTATAATATAATAAATATACATTAAGATATGAATGGATTGTATAAATATGGCATAGAAATGCCATATACATAAGAATAAATGGTAGAATTTACCCATATATCACTGAAACACGATATATAAACCTAGTGATAGCTGGCACTAGTACTGTAAACAGGCACGCAATAGTGCGTGGGGTAAAAAACTACTATAGGGAGGTGGTCGTTGGCGGGCCCCTCCTCGTATTGGTCAAAACTTATGTTATGCATATGAATTTGTCAATACTATATAGAACGCCAAGCATATCCATATAAACTATGGATATGCATAGAAATCCATACAAAAGTAAAAAAAAATTATGTATAGAAAAATATACATATATTTATATAAGTGAATCGTATGGATATGGCTTATAGGTATAATACCTATAAGGCATAATAATGTATAACAAGTAAATATACATTGAAATGTGAATGCATTGTATGGATATGGCATATAAATGCCATATATATAGAAATAAATTGTATATCAATGATATAACAATTATAAACCTAGTGAGGGGCGGCACTAGTGAATGAATCGTATGGATATGGCTTATAGGTATAATACCTATAAGGCATAATAATGTATAATATAATAAATATACATTAAGATATGAATGGATTGTATAAATATGGCATAGAAATGCCATATACATAAGAATAAATGGTAGAATTTACCCATATATCACTGAAACACGATATATAAACCTAGTGATAGCTGGCACTAGTACTGTAAACAGGCACGCAATAGTGCGTGGGGTAAAAAACTACTATAGGGAGGTGGTCGTTGGCGGGCCCCTCCTCGTATTGGTCAAAACTTATGTTATGCATATGAATTTGTCAATACTATATAGAACGCCAAGCATATCCATATAAACTATGGATATGCATAGAAAACCATACAAAAGTAAAAAAAAATTATGTATAGAAAAATATACATATATTTATATAAGTGAATCGTATGGATATGGCTTATAGGTATAATACCTATAAGGCATAATAATGTATAACAAGTAAATATACATTGAAATGTGAATGCATTGTATGGATATGGCATATAAATGCCATATATATAGAAATAAATTGTATATCAATGATATAACAATTATAAACCTAGTGAGGGGCGGCACTAGTGAATGAATCGTATGGATATGGCTTATAGGTATAATACCTATAAGGCATAATAATGTATAATATAATAAATATACATTAAGATATGAATGGATTGTATAAATATGGCATAGAAATGCCATATACATAAGAATAAATGGTAGAATTTACCCATATATCACTGAAACACGATATATAAACCTAGTGATAGCTGGCACTAGTACTGTAAACAGGCACGCAATAGTGCGTGGGGTAAAAAACTACTATAGGGAGGTGGTCGTTGGCGGGCCCCTCCTCGTATTGGTCAAAACTTATGTTATGCATATGAATTTGTCAATACTATATAGAACGCCAAGCATATCCATATAAACTATGGATATGCATAGAAAACCATACAAAAGTAAAAAAAAATTATGTATAGAAAAATATACATATATTTATATAAGTGAATCGTATGGATATGGCTTATAGGTATAATACCTATAAGGCATAATAATGTATAACAAGTAAATATACATTGAAATGTGAATGCATTGTATGGATATGGCATATAAATGCCATATATATAGAAATAAATTGTATATCAATGATATAACAATTATAAACCTAGTGAGGGGCGGCACTAGTGAATGAATCGTATGGATATGGCTTATAGGTATAATACCTATAAGGCATAATAATGTATAATATAATAAATATACATTAAGATATGAATGGATTGTATAAATATGGCATAGAAATGCCATATACATAAGAATAAATGGTAGAATTTACCCATATATCACTGAAACACGATATATAAACCTAGTGATAGCTGGCACTAGTACTGTAAACAGGCACGCAATAGTGCGTGGGGTAAAAAACTACTATAGGGAGGTGGTCGTTGGCGGGCCCCTCCTCGTATTGGTCAAAACTTATGTTATGCATATGAATTTGTCAATACTATATAGAACGCCAAGCATATCCATATAAACTATGGATATGCATAGAAAACCATACAAAAGTAAAAAAAAATTATGTATAGAAAAATATACATATATTTATATAAGTGAATCGTATGGATATGGCTTATAGGTATAATACCTATAAGGCATAATAATGTATAACAAGTAAATATACATTGAAATGTGAATGCATTGTATGGATATGGCATATAAATGCCATATATATAGAAATAAATTGTATATCAATGATATAACAATTATAAACCTAGTGAGGGGCGGCACTAGTGAATGAATCGTATGGATATGGCTTATAGGTATAATACCTATAAGGCATAATAATGTATAATATAATAAATATACATTAAGATATGAATGGATTGTATAAATATGGCATAGAAATGCCATATACATAAGAATAAATGGTAGAATTTACCCATATATCACTGAAACACGATATATAAACCTAGTGATAGCTGGCACTAGTACTGTAAACAGGCACGCAATAGTGCGTGGGGTAAAAAACTACTATAGGGAGGTGGTCGTTGGCGGGCCCCTCCTCGTATTGGTCAAAACTTATGTTATGCATATGAATTTGTCAATACTATATAGAACGCCAAGCATATCCATATAAACTATGGATATGCATAGAAATCCATACAAAAATAAAAAAAAATTATGTATAGAAAAATATACATATATTTATATAAGTGAATCGTATGGATATGGCTTATAGGTATAATACCTATAAGGCATAATAATGTATAACAAGTAAATATACATTGAAATGTGAATGCATTGTATGGATATGGCATATAAATGCCATATATATAGAAATAAATTGTATATCAATGATATAACAATTATAAACCTAGTGAGGGGCGGCACTAGTGAATGAATCGTATGGATATGGCTTATAGGTATAATACCTATAAGGCATAATAATGTATAATATAATAAATATACATTAAGATATGAATGGATTGTATAAATATGGCATAGAAATGCCATATACATAAGAATAAATGGTAGAATTTACCCATATATCACTGAAACATGATATATAAACCTAGTGATAGCTGGCACTAGTACTGTAAACAGGCACGCAGTAGTGCGTGGGGTAAAAAACTACTATAGGGAGGTGGTCGTTGGCGGGCCCCTCCTCGTATTGGTCAAAACTTATGTTATGCGTAAACATATGATTTTGTCAATACTATAAAGAAAACTTGTTTTGTACATACAAAACTAAATGAATTATATGGATATTGAAAAATAAATGGCATTATATCCATATAATGAAAATATACTTGTATTCTCTTATTATAAGAGAGAATACCGTATAGTTGGTTGGCAAAGACAATTGAAAATACCCGAATTGCAGATGATGGGTTCAAAAACTACTATAGGGTGGTGTAGCAAATAATATGAAGATGATATATCCATATAATGGATATACACTAGTATTCTCTTATTATAATAGAGAATACCATATAAATGGTTGGCAAAGACAATTGAAAATACCCGAATTGAAGTTGACGGGTTCAAAAACTATTATAGGGTGATGTAGCAAATAAAATAATGAAGATATATCCATATAATGGAATTATATGTGTATTCTCTTATTATATGAGAGAGTACCAAACGGTTGATTGGCAAAGACAATTGAAAATACCCGAATTAAAGATATTGGGTCCAAAAACTACTATAGGATGGTCAATGGGCCGGCCATCTACTATTGACGTGACAAAATACTGTCTGTCGGTAGAGAAGATATTAATCCGTCAAATTTGTTTCTTTATTCATTTATGAATATGAGACTTGGCTCCACGGTTAATATTTTAAGCCCAAAGATAATAATGTTGAAACAAAGGCCAAGGTTTCTATTATACATAGAATAACAAATTGTTTCCGAACTTTATCGTTAATCCAAATAAATAATTACAATTGAGGCAGGCTAATAATGATATATATTTTGTATTGATAATCTTGATATATATGTATATTGGTCTGCCATTATCACATACTGAGTTATGTGATAATTCCCTGCGGGGATAAATTAAAAGAGGTGTCCCTATATTAAAAGAAAATAATATATATATATATTATTTTTTCTAACGTACATATCATATATGCGCTCGGTTTTATATTATATATTACCAAAGAGTCTTATATGAATATATACAGATAAATTTTAAATTTATCATCAAAATACAAATGATTTAATTCAATATTTTATATTGGTTAAACAAAAATTGTACATGTGTGGATACAATAATGACGTATGTCGAACAAAAAAGATATTTTAGAATGAAATATGCAAATATAAAGAAAATTATTACGTATTACGAAAAAAAATATTGTGTTTTTAACATCAATAATTAAAAAACTTGTTATTATTAGTGGCGGAACAAGTATATATTGTGAAAACAACAAACGTATACGAATGCTATATAAAAATGGCCGTATTCGATAGAAAACAATCTATAAAATTTATATTGCTAATTTCTATTCAAAAATATGAATGAAATATGAATAAAAACATTATTCTGGTTGATCCTGCCAGTAGTTATATGCTTGTCTCAAAGATTAAGCCATGCATGTCTAAGTACACACGAATTAAAAGTGAAACCGCAAAAGGCTCATTATATCAGTTATGGTTCCTTAGATCGTTAACAGTTACTTGGATAACTGTGGTAATTCTAGAGCTAATACATGCAATTAAAACATGAACCTTATGGGACATGTGCTTTTATTAGGCTAAAACCAAGCGATCGCAAGATCGTTATATTGGTTGAACTCTAGATAACATGCAGATCGTATGGTCTTGTACCGACGACAGATCTTTCAAATGTCTGCCCTATCAACTTTTGATGGTAGTATCTAGGACTACCATGGTTGCAACGGGTAACGGGGAATCAGGGTTCGATTCCGGAGAGGGAGCCTGAGAAACGGCTACCACATCTAAGGAAGGCAGCAGGCGCGTAAATTACCCACTCCCAGCTCGGGGAGGTAGTGACGAAAAATAACAATACAGGACTCATATCCGAGGCCCTGTAATTGGAATGAGTACACTTTAAATCCTTTAACAAGGACCAATTGGAGGGCAAGTCTGGTGCCAGCAGCCGCGGTAATTCCAGCTCCAATAGCGTATATTAAAGTTGTTGCGGTTAAAACGTTCGTAGTTGAACTTGTGCTTCATACGGGTAGTACAACTTACAATTGTGGTTAGTACTATACCTTTATGTATGTAAGCGTATTACCGGTGGAGTTCTTACATGTGCTTAGATACTTGTATTTTTTCATATGTTCCTCCTATTTAAAAACCTGCATTAGTGCTCTTAAACGAGTGTTATTGTGGGCCGGTACAATTACTTTGAACAAATTAGAGTGCTTAAAGCAGGCTTCAAATGCCTGAATATTCTGTGCATGGGATAATGAAATAAGACCTCTGTTCTGCTTTCATTGGTTTTCAGATCAAGAGGTAATGATTAATAGAAGCAGTTTGGGGGCATTAGTATTACGACGCGAGAGGTGAAATTCTTGGACCGTCGTAAGACTAACTTAAGCGAAAGCATTTGCCAAAGATGTTTTCATTAATCAAGAACGAAAGTTAGAGGTTCGAAGGCGATCAGATACCGCCCTAGTTCTAACCATAAACGATGCCAGCTAGCAATTGGGTGTAGCTACTTTTATGGCTCTCTCAGTCGCTTCCCGGGAAACCAAAGCTTTTGGGCTCCGGGGGAAGTATGGTTGCAAAGCTGAAACTTAAAGGAATTGACGGAAGGGCACCACCAGGAGTGGAGCCTGCGGCTTAATTTGACTCAACACGGGAAAACTTACCAGGTCCGAACATAAGTGTGTAAGACAGATTGATAGCTCTTTCTCGAATCTATGGGTGGTGGTGCATGGCCGTTCTTAGTTCGTGGAGTGATTTGTCTGGTTAATTCCGATAACGAACGAGACTCAAATATATTAAATAGATATCTTCAGGATTATGGTGTTGAAGCTTATATAGCCTTCATTCATGGTGGCAGTAAAATGTTTATTGTGTTTGAATGTGTTTATATAAGTGGAGCCGTACCTGTTGGTTTGTCCCATTATAAGGACACTAGCTTCTTAAATGGACAAATTGCGTCTAGCAATAATGAGATTGAGCAATAACAGGTCTGTGATGCCCTTAGATGTCCTGGGCTGCACGCGCGCTACAATGAAAGTATCAACGTGTATTTCCTAGACCGAGAGGTCCGGGTAAACCGCTGAACCACTTTCATGCTTGGGATTGTGAACTGAAACTGTTCACATGAACTTGGAATTCCCAGTAAGTGTGAGTCATTAACTCGCATTGATTACGTCCCTGCCCTTTGTACACACCGCCCGTCGCTACTACCGATTGAATTATTTAGTGAGGTCTCCGGACGTGATCACTGTGACGCCTTGTGTGTTACGGTTGTTTCGCAAAAGTTGACCGAACTTGATTATTTAGAGGAAGTAAAAGTCGTAACAAGGTTTCCGTAGGTGAACCTGCGGAAGGATCATTATTGTTTAATATCCTTACCGTTAATAAAAAAATTTGTTTTTATTATAATAATATAATATATTATAGTAATACAAATAAAATATAAATTGCCAAAAATATGATCTTTTATAGATCAAATATAAAATTTCGAACAAGCAAATCGAAATAATAATTGTAATAATAAATATATTATTGCATTAAATAAGAGATAAATAAATAAGCAAAAGCAAACAAATAACAAATTCGAACAAGCAAATCGAAATTATTAAATTTATTTAATATTATTATTATATTGTATATTAAATGCAATTAATTAATAAAACACTGTGTGTATATGGACCATAATATACACGCGTTGCGATATGTATTGTTCATCTCAGTTATGCGCATACATTGGATAATGCAACAACCTAAAATGTACAATGTTGTACCTGATTATTACAGGTTAATGTTTTATATAAATTTCAATATATATCGCTAAAAAAAAGTATTAATACCGTAAATGCCATTTAAAAAATACTTGATATATTATTGGTTATATGAAACTAAGACATTTCGCAGCATTCGTTTTAGGTATAAAAATCAATTTATTGAAGGAATTGATATATGCCAGTAAAATGGTGTATTTTTAATTTCTTTCAATAAAAACATATATGACAAAATTACCAAACCAATATATAAAACTCTAAGCGGTGGATCACTCGGCTCATGGGTCGATGAAGAACGCAGCAAACTGTGCGTCATCGTGTGAACTGCAGGACACATGAACATCGACATTTTGAACGCATATCGCAGTCCATGCTGTTATGTACTTTAATTAATTTTATAGTGCTGCTTGGACTACATATGGTTGAGGGTTGTAAGACTATGCTAATTAAGTTGTTTATATAAATTTTATAATGAAATTTTATAAGCATATGGTATATTATTGGATAATAATAATTTAATTATTATATTATTCATAATATTAACAAATATATGAAAAACATTATCTCACATTAGTAAATAATTTGAATGTGAAAAACGAAGAGAAATATTTTCTTTTTCAATCAAATAATACTGAGAAATGTCTAGCATAAAAAATTTATCTAGAATTGTCTCTTATTAAAGATTAGTAAATAGAAAGCCGTTGACAATATTATTATTCTTCGTTGATTCGTTAGACCAAACAAATGCCATACAAATATATAAAATATATAACGAATTTAATAAAATGTTTTATCATTATATATAAAGAATTAATTGCAAAAAAAGTTATACACAACCTCAACTCATATGGGACTACCCCCTGAATTTAAGCATATTAATTAGGGGAGGAAAAGAAACTAACCAGGATTTTCTTAGTAGCGGCGAGCGAAAAGAAATCAGTTCAGCACTAAGTCACTTTGTCTATATGGCAAATGTGAGATGCAGTGTATGGAGCGTCAATATTCTAGTATGAGAAATTAACGATTTAAGTCCTTCTTAAATGAGGCCATTTACCCATAGAGGGTGCCAGGCCCGTATAACGTTAATGATTACTAGATGATGTTTCCAAAGAGTCGTGTTGCTTGATAGTGCAGCACTAAGTGGGTGGTAAACTCCATCTAAAACTAAATATAACCATGAGACCGATAGTAAACAAGTACCGTGAGGGAAAGTTGAAAAGAACTCTGAATAGAGAGTTAAACAGTACGTGAAACTGCTTAGAGGTTAAGCCCGATGAACCTGAATATCCGTTATGGAAAATTCATCATTAAAATTGTAATATTTAAACAATATTATGATAATAGTGTGCATTTTTTCCATATAAGGACATTGTAATCTATTAGCATACAAAATTTATCATAAAATATAACTTATAGTTTATTCAAATTAATTTGCTTGCATTTTAACACAGAATAAATGTTATTAATTTGATAAAGTGCTGATAGATTTATATGAATACAGTGCGTTAATTTTTCGGAATTATATAATGGCATAATTATCATTGATTTTTGTGTTTATTATATGCACTTGTATGATTAACAATGCGAAAGATTCAGGATACCTTCGGGACCCGTCTTGAAACACGGACCAAGGAGTCTAACATATGTGCAAGTTATTGGGATATAAACCTAATAGCGTAATTAACTTGACTAATAATGGGATTAGTTTTTTAACTATTTATAGCTAATTAACACAATCCCGGGGCGTTCTATATAGTTATGTATAATGATATTTATATTATTTATGCCTCTAACTGGAACGTACCTTGAGCATATATGCTGTGACCCGAAAGATGGTGAACTATACTTGATCAGGTTGAAGTCAGGGGAAACCCTGATGGAAGACCGAAACAGTTCTGACGTGCAAATCGATTGTCAGAATTGAGTATAGGGGCGAAAGACCAATCGAACCATCTAGTAGCTGGTTCCTTCCGAAGTTTCCCTCAGGATAGCTGGTGCATTTTAATGTTATATAAAATAATCTTATCTGGTAAAGCGAATGATTAGAGGCCTTAGGGTCGAAACGATCTTAACCTATTCTCAAACTTTAAATGGGTAAGAACCTTAACTTTCTTGATATGAAGTTCAAGGTTATGATATAATGTGCCCAGTGGGCCACTTTTGGTAAGCAGAACTGGCGCTGTGGGATGAACCAAACGTAATGTTACGGTGCCCAAATTAACAACTCATGCAGATACCATGAAAGGCGTTGGTTGCTTAAAACAGCAGGACGGTGATCATGGAAGTCGAAATCCGCTAAGGAGTGTGTAACAACTCACCTGCCGAAGCAACTAGCCCTTAAAATGGATGGCGCTTAAGTTGTATACCTATACATTACCGCTAAAGTAGATGATTTATATTACTTGTGATATAAATTTTGAAACTTTAGTGAGTAGGAAGGTACAATGGTATGCGTAGAAGTGTTTGGCGTAAGCCTGCATGGAGCTGCCATTGGTACAGATCTTGGTGGTAGTAGCAAATAATCGAATGAGACCTTGGAGGACTGAAGTGGAGAAGGGTTTCGTGTGAACAGTGGTTGATCACGAGTTAGTCGGTCCTAAGTTCAAGGCGAAAGCCGAAAATTTTCAAGTAAAACACAAATGCCATACAAATATAATTATATTATATAAATCAAGCTAATTAATATACTTGAATAATTTTGAACGAAAGGGAATACGGTTCCAATTCCGTAACCTGTTGAGTATCCGTTTGTTATTAAATATGGGCCTCGTGCTCATCCTGGCAACAGGAACGACCATAAAGAAGCCGTCGAGAGATATCGGAAGAGTTTTCTTTTCTGTTTTATAGCCGTACTACCATGGAAGTCTTTCGCAGAGAGATATGGTAGATGGGCTAGAAGAGCATGACATATACTGTTGTGTCGATATTTTCTCCTCGGACCTTGAAAATTTATGGTGGGGACACGCAAACTTCTCAACAGGCCGTACCAATATCCGCAGCTGGTCTCCAAGGTGAAGAGTCTCTAGTCGATAGAATAATGTAGGTAAGGGAAGTCGGCAAATTAGATCCGTAACTTCGGGATAAGGATTGGCTCTGAAGATTGAGATAGTCGGGCTTGATTGGGAAACAATAACATGGTTTATGTGCTCGTTCTGGGTAAATAGAGTGTCTGGCATTTATGTTGGTCACTTGTTCCCCGGATAGTTTAGTTACGTAGCCAATTGTGGAACTTTCTTGCTAAAATTTTTAAGAATACTAATTGGGTTAAACCAATTAGTTCTTATTAATTATAACGATTATCAATTAACAATCAATTCAGAACTGGCACGGACTTGGGGAATCCGACTGTCTAATTAAAACAAAGCATTGTGATGGCCCTAGCGGGTGTTGACACAATGTGATTTCTGCCCAGTGCTCTGAATGTCAAAGTGAAGAAATTCAAGTAAGCGCGGGTCAACGGCGGGAGTAACTATGACTCTCTTAAGGTAGCCAAATGCCTCGTCATCTAATTAGTGACGCGCATGAATGGATTAACGAGATTCCTACTGTCCCTATCTACTATCTAGCGAAACCACAGCCAAGGGAACGGGCTTGGAATAATTAGCGGGGAAAGAAGACCCTTTTGAGCTTGACTCTAATCTGGCAGTGTAAGGAGACATAAGAGGTGTAGAATAAGTGGGAGATATTAGACTTCGGTTTGGTATCGCCAATGAAATACCACTACTCTTATTGTTTCCTTACTTACTTGATTAAATGGAACGTGTATCATTTCCTAGCCATTATACGGATATATTTATTATATCTTATGGTATTGGGTTTTGATGCAAGCTTCTTGATCAAAGTATCACGAGTTTGTTATATAATCGCAAACAAATTCTTTAATAAAACGGTGCATTTATGTATTTTTGATTTGAAAATTTGGTATAACTCCAATTACTCAGGTATGATCCAATTCAAGGACATTGCCAGGTAGGGAGTTTGACTGGGGCGGTACATCTCTCAAATAATAACGGAGGTGTCCCAAGGCCAGCTCAGTGCGGACAGAAACCACACATAGAGCAAAAGGGCAAATGCTGACTTGATCTCGGTGTTCAGTACACACAGGGACAGCAAAAGCTCGGCCTATCGATCCTTTTGGTTTAAAGAGTTTTTAACAAGAGGTGTCAGAAAAGTTACCATAGGGATAACTGGCTTGTGGCGGCCAAGCGTTCATAGCGACGTCGCTTTTTGATCCTTCGATGTCGGCTCTTCCTATCATTGTGAAGCAAAATTCACCAAGCGTTGGATTGTTCACCCATGCAAGGGAACGTGAGCTGGGTTTAGACCGTCGTGAGACAGGTTAGTTTTACCCTACTAATGACAAAACGTTGTTGCGACAGCATTCCTGCGTAGTACGAGAGGAACCGCAGGTACGGACCAATGGCACAATACTTGTTCGAGCGAACAGTGGTATGACGCTACGTCCGTTGGATTATGCCTGAACGCCTCTAAGGTCGTATCCGTGCTGGACTGCAATGATAAATAAGGGGCAATTTGCATTGTATGGCTTCTAAACCATTTAAAGTTTATAATTTACTTTATAAACGACAATGGATGTGATGCCAATGTAATTTGTAACATAGTAAATTGGGAGGATCTTTGATCACCTGATGCCGCGCTAGTTACATATAAAAGCATTATTTAATACAATGACAAAGCCTAGAATCAATTGTAAACGACTTTTGTAACAGGCAAGGTGTTGTAAGTGGTTGAGCAGCTGCCATACTGCGATCCACTGAAGCTTATCCTTTGCTTGATGATTCGATAATAAAGATGTTGCAAGCGGGCATAATCATTATGCTTGCTTGCAGCATCGCACGCCACTTTGTTTGTGGTGTGTAAGGTAGGGAAGAAGAAATATAAAAGACCTAAATTGGAAACATCAATATATAAGTAAATATTGAACAAACAAAATGTATCGTCATCTTATTAGTGACGCGATGATAAAGTGGCAAACATATTCCATGTATAAATATTCCTATGGTATTAAAATTCAAGTAAAGAGGACATATATAAAAGTTTGTATATATGGTTCATTCAATGGTAGCAGCGGTTGGTTGGTTGGTGTCTGCTCCTCTTATTGTTCAAAACTTATGTTATGGTAGCAAGTCTATATCGTCATATTATTAGTGACGCGAAAAAGTAGTGGCAAAACATATTCCATGTATAAATAAATATTCCTATGGTATTGAAATTCAAGTAAAGAGGCCATTCAAGTAAAGAGGACTTATATAAATATAAGTATATATAATGGTAGCAGCGCGGTTGGTTGGTTGGTGTGTCTGCTCCTCTTATTGTTCAAAACTTATGTTATGGTAGCAAGACTGTATCGTCATATTATTAGTGACGCGAAAAAGTAGTGGCAAAACATATTCCATGTATAAATATTCCTATGGTATTGAAATTCAACTAAAGAGGACATATAAAATTACTATCAATGGTAGCAGTGGTTGGTTGGTTGGTGGTTGGTTGGCGGCTGCTCCTATTATTGTTCAAGACTTATGTTATGGTAGCAAGTCTGTATCGTCATATTAATTATTAGTGACGCGAAAAAGTAGTGGAAATCATATTCCATGTATAAATAGATTCCTATGGTAATGAAATTTTCAAGTAAAGAGAGGACCATTCAAGTAAGAGGACATATAAAAAGTAAGTATATGTTCCTCCAATGGTAGCAGTGGTTGGTTGGTTGGCGGCTGATCCTCTTATTGTTCAAAACTTATTTTATCAATATGAGTTTGGCAATACAATAAAGAAGACCAATCTAATCCATATAAAACTAAATGTATTATATGGATATGCTTAGGAAACCCATATATTCATAAAAAAAAATTATGTATAGAAAATTATACATATATCTTTTATATAAATGAATCGTATGGATATCGCCTTATGGTAGGTATAATAACTTTTTAAGGCATAATAATGTATAATATAGAAAATATACATTGAAATATAAATGCATTTTTATAGATATGGCGGCATATAAGTGCCATATACACAAGAATAAATAATAGAATTTACCAATATATAATTAAAATGAGATATATAAACCTAGTGAGGGGCTGCACTAGTATATGAATCGTATGGATATGGCTTATAGGTATAATACCTATAAGGCATAATAATGTATAATATAATAAATATAAATTAAGATATGAATGAATTATATAAATATGGCATAGAAATGCCATATACATACATAAGAATAAATGGTAGAATTTACCCATATATCACTGAAACACGATATATAAACCTAATGATAGCTGGCACTAGTACTGTAAACATGCACGCAATAGTGCGTGGGGTAAAAAACTACTATAGGGAGGTGGTCGTTGGCGGGCCCCTCCTCGTATTGGTCAAAACTTATGTTATGCATATGAATTTGTCAATACTATATAGAACGCCAAGCATATCCATATAAACTATGGATATGCATAGAAATCCATACAAAAGTAAAAAAAAATTATGTATAGAAAAATATACATATATTTATATAAGTGAATCGTATGGATATGGCTTATAGGTATAATACCTATAAGGCATAATAATGTATAACAAGTAAATATACATTGAAATGTGAATGCATTGTATGGATATGGCATATAAATGCCATATATATAGAAATAAATTGTATATCAATGATATAACAATTATAAACCTAGTGAGGGGCGGCACTAGTGAATGAATCGTATGGATATGGCTTATAGGTATAATACCTATAAGGCATAATAATGTATAATATAATAAATATACATTAAGATATGAATGGATTGTATAAATATGGCATAGAAATGCCATATACATAAGAATAAATGGTAGAATTTACCCATATATCACTGAAACACGATATATAAACCTAGTGATAGCTGGCACTAGTACTGTAAACAGGCACGCAATAGTGCGTGGGGTAAAAAACTACTATAGGGAGGTGGTCGTTGGCGGGCCCCTCCTCGTATTGGTCAAAACTTATGTTATGCATATGAATTTGTCAATACTATATAGAACGCCAAGCATATCCATATAAACTATGGATATGCATAGAAATCCATACAAAAGTAAAAAAAAATTATGTATAGAAAAATATACATATATTTATATAAGTGAATCGTATGGATATGGCTTATAGGTATAATACCTATAAGGCATAATAATGTATAACAAGTAAATATACATTGAAATGTGAATGCATTGTATGGATATGGCATATAAATGCCATATATATAGAAATAAATTGTATATCAATGATATAACAATTATAAACCTAGTGAGGGGCGGCACTAGTGAATGAATCGTATGGATATGGCTTATAGGTATAATACCTATAAGGCATAATAATGTATAATATAATAAATATACATTAAGATATGAATGGATTGTATAAATATGGCATAGAAATGCCATATACATAAGAATAAATGGTAGAATTTACCCATATATCACTGAAACACGATATATAAACCTAGTGATAGCTGGCACTAGTACTGTAAACAGGCACGCAATAGTGCGTGGGGTAAAAAACTACTATAGGGAGGTGGTCGTTGGCGGGCCCCTCCTCGTATTGGTCAAAACTTATGTTATGCATATGAATTTGTCAATACTATATAGAACGCCAAGCATATCCATATAAACTATGGATATGCATAGAAAACCATACAAAAGTAAAAAAAAATTATGTATAGAAAAATATACATATATTTATATAAGTGAATCGTATGGATATGGCTTATAGGTATAATACCTATAAGGCATAATAATGTATAACAAGTAAATATACATTGAAATGTGAATGCATTGTATGGATATGGCATATAAATGCCATATATATAGAAATAAATTGTATATCAATGATATAACAATTATAAACCTAGTGAGGGGCGGCACTAGTGAATGAATCGTATGGATATGGCTTATAGGTATAATACCTATAAGGCATAATAATGTATAATATAATAAATATACATTAAGATATGAATGGATTGTATAAATATGGCATAGAAATGCCATATACATAAGAATAAATGGTAGAATTTACCCATATATCACTGAAACACGATATATAAACCTAGTGATAGCTGGCACTAGTACTGTAAACAGGCACGCAATAGTGCGTGGGGTAAAAAACTACTATAGGGAGGTGGTCGTTGGCGGGCCCCTCCTCGTATTGGTCAAAACTTATGTTATGCATATGAATTTGTCAATACTATATAGAACGCCAAGCATATCCATATAAACTATGGATATGCATAGAAAACCATACAAAAGTAAAAAAAAATTATGTATAGAAAAATATACATATATTTATATAAGTGAATCGTATGGATATGGCTTATAGGTATAATACCTATAAGGCATAATAATGTATAACAAGTAAATATACATTGAAATGTGAATGCATTGTATGGATATGGCATATAAATGCCATATATATAGAAATAAATTGTATATCAATGATATAACAATTATAAACCTAGTGAGGGGCGGCACTAGTGAATGAATCGTATGGATATGGCTTATAGGTATAATACCTATAAGGCATAATAATGTATAATATAATAAATATACATTAAGATATGAATGGATTGTATAAATATGGCATAGAAATGCCATATACATAAGAATAAATGGTAGAATTTACCCATATATCACTGAAACACGATATATAAACCTAGTGATAGCTGGCACTAGTACTGTAAACAGGCACGCAATAGTGCGTGGGGTAAAAAACTACTATAGGGAGGTGGTCGTTGGCGGGCCCCTCCTCGTATTGGTCAAAACTTATGTTATGCATATGAATTTGTCAATACTATATAGAACGCCAAGCATATCCATATAAACTATGGATATGCATAGAAATCCATACAAAAGTAAAAAAAATTATGTATAGAAAAATATACATATATTTATATAAGTGAATCGTATGGATATGGCTTATAGGTATAATACCTATAAGGCATAATAATGTATAACAAGTAAATATACATTGAAATGTGAATGCATTGTATGGATATGGCATATAAATGCCATATATATAGAAATAAATTGTATATCAATGATATAACAATTATAAACCTAGTGAGGGGCGGCACTAGTGAATGAATCGTATGGATATGGCTTATAGGTATAATACCTATAAGGCATAATAATGTATAATATAATAAATATACATTAAGATATGAATGGATTGTATAAATATGGCATAGAAATGCCATATACATAAGAATAAATGGTAGAATTTACCCATATATCACTGAAACACGATATATAAACCTAGTGATAGCTGGCACTAGTACTGTAAACAGGCACGCAATAGTGCGTGGGGTAAAAAACTACTATAGGGAGGTGGTCGTTGGCGGGCCCCTCCTCGTATTGGTCAAAACTTATGTTATGCATATGAATTTGTCAATACTATATAGAACGCCAAGCATATCCATATAAACTATGGATATGCATAGAAAACCATACAAAAGTAAAAAAAAATTATGTATAGAAAAATATACATATATTTATATAAGTGAATCGTATGGATATGGCTTATAGGTATAATACCTATAAGGCATAATAATGTATAACAAGTAAATATACATTGAAATGTGAATGCATTGTATGGATATGGCATATAAATGCCATATATATAGAAATAAATTGTATATCAATGATATAACAATTATAAACCTAGTGAGGGGCGGCACTAGTGAATGAATCGTATGGATATGGCTTATAGGTATAATACCTATAAGGCATAATAATGTATAATATAATAAATATACATTAAGATATGAATGGATTGTATAAATATGGCATAGAAATGCCATATACATAAGAATAAATGGTAGAATTTACCCATATATCACTGAAACACGATATATAAACCTAGTGATAGCTGGCACTAGTACTGTAAACAGGCACGCAATAGTGCGTGGGGTAAAAAACTACTATAGGGAGGTGGTCGTTGGCGGGCCCCTCCTCGTATTGGTCAAAACTTATGTTATGCATATGAATTTGTCAATACTATATAGAACGCCAAGCATATCCATATAAACTATGGATATGCATAGAAATCCATACAAAAGTAAAAAAAAATTATGTATAGAAAAAATATACATATATTTATATAAGTGAATCGTATGGATATGGCTTATAGGTATAATACCTATAAGGCATAATAATGTATAACAAGTAAATATACATTGAAATGTGAATGCATTGTATGGATATGGCATATAAATGCCATATATATAGAAATAAATTGTATATCAATGATATAACAATTATAAACCTAGTGAGGGGCGGCACTAGTGAATGAATCGTATGGATATGGCTTATAGGTATAATACCTATAAGGCATAATAATGTATAATATAATAAATATACATTAAGATATGAATGGATTGTATAAATATGGCATAGAAATGCCATATACATAAGAATAAATGGTAGAATTTACCCATATATCACTGAAACACGATATATAAACCTAGTGATAGCTGGCACTAGTACTGTAAACAGGCACGCAATAGTGCGTGGGGTAAAAAACTACTATAGGGAGGTGGTCGTTGGCGGGCCCCTCCTCGTATTGGTCAAAACTTATGTTATGCATATGAATTTGTCAATACTATATAGAACGCCAAGCATATCCATATAAACTATGGATATGCATAGAAATCCATACAAAATAAAAAAAAATTATGTATAGAAAAATATACATATATTTATATAAGTGAATCGTATGGATATGGCTTATAGGTATAATACCTATAAGGCATAATAATGTATAACAAGTAAATATACATTGAAATGTGAATGCATTGTATGGATATGGCATATAAATGCCATATATATAGAAATAAATTGTATATCAATGATATAACAATTATAAACCTAGTGAGGGGCGGCACTAGTGAATGAATCGTATGGATATGGCTTATAGGTATAATACCTATAAGGCATAATAATGTATAATATAATAAATATACATTAAGATATGAATGGATTGTATAAATATGGCATAGAAATGCCATATACATAAGAATAAATGGTAGAATTTACCCATATATCACTGAAACATGATATATAAACCTAGTGATAGCTGGCACTAGTACTGTAAACAGGCACGCAGTAGTGCGTGGGGTAAAAAACTACTATAGGGAGGTGGTCGTTGGCGGGCCCCTCCTCGTATTGGTCAAAACTTATGTTATGCGTAAACATATGATTTTGTCAATACTATAAAGAAAACTTGTTTTGTACATACAAAACTAAATGAATTATATGGATATTGAAAAATAAATGGCATTATATCCATATAATGAAAATATACTTGTATTCTCTTATTATAAGAGAGAATACCGTATAGTTGGTTGGCAAAGACAATTGAAAATACCCGAATTGCAGATGATGGGTTCAAAAACTACTATAGGGTGGTGTAGCAAATAATATGAAGATGATATATCCATATAATGGATATACACTAGTATTCTCTTATTATAATAGAGAATACCATATAAATGGTTGGCAAAGACAATTGAAAATACCCGAATTGAAGTTGACGGGTTCAAAAACTATTATAGGGTGATGTAGCAAATAAAATAATGAAGATATATCCATATAATGGAATTATATGTGTATTCTCTTATTATATGAGAGAGTACCAAACGGTTGATTGGCAAAGACAATTGAAAATACCCGAATTAAAGATATTGGGTCCAAAAACTACTATAGGATGGTCAATGGGCCGGCCATCTACTATTGACGTGACAAAATACTGTCTGTCGGTAGAGAAGATATTAATCCGTCAAATTTGTTTCTTTATTCATTTATGAATATGAGACTTGGCTCCACGGTTAATATTTTAAGCCCAAAGATAATAATGTTGAAACAAAGGCCAAGGTTTCTATTATACATAGAATAACAAATTGTTTCCGAACTTTATCGTTAATCCAAATAAATAATTACAATTGAGGCAGGCTAATAATGATATATATTTTGTATTGATAATCTTGATATATATGTATATTGGTCTGCCATTATCACATACTGAGTTATGTGATAATTCCCTGCGGGGATAAATTAAAAGAGGTGTCCCTATATTAAAAGAAAATAATATATATATATATTATTTTTTCTAACGTACATATCATATATGCGCTCGGTTTTATATTATATATTACCAAAGAGTCTTATATGAATATATACAGATAAATTTTAAATTTATCATCAAAATACAAATGATTTAATTCAATATTTTATATTGGTTAAACAAAAATTGTACATGTGTGGATACAATAATGACGTATGTCGAACAAAAAAGATATTTTAGAATGAAATATGCAAATATAAAGAAAATTATTACGTATTACGAAAAAAAATATTGTGTTTTTAACATCAATAATTAAAAAACTTGTTATTATTAGTGGCGGAACAAGTATATATTGTGAAAACAACAAACGTATACGAATGCTATATAAAAATGGCCGTATTCGATAGAAAACAATCTATAAAATTTATATTGCTAATTTCTATTCAAAAATATGAATGAAATATGAATAAAAACATTATTCTGGTTGATCCTGCCAGTAGTTATATGCTTGTCTCAAAGATTAAGCCATGCATGTCTAAGTACACACGAATTAAAAGTGAAACCGCAAAAGGCTCATTATATCAGTTATGGTTCCTTAGATCGTTAACAGTTACTTGGATAACTGTGGTAATTCTAGAGCTAATACATGCAATTAAAACATGAACCTTATGGGACATGTGCTTTTATTAGGCTAAAACCAAGCGATCGCAAGATCGTTATATTGGTTGAACTCTAGATAACATGCAGATCGTATGGTCTTGTACCGACGACAGATCTTTCAAATGTCTGCCCTATCAACTTTTGATGGTAGTATCTAGGACTACCATGGTTGCAACGGGTAACGGGGAATCAGGGTTCGATTCCGGAGAGGGAGCCTGAGAAACGGCTACCACATCTAAGGAAGGCAGCAGGCGCGTAAATTACCCACTCCCAGCTCGGGGAGGTAGTGACGAAAAATAACAATACAGGACTCATATCCGAGGCCCTGTAATTGGAATGAGTACACTTTAAATCCTTTAACAAGGACCAATTGGAGGGCAAGTCTGGTGCCAGCAGCCGCGGTAATTCCAGCTCCAATAGCGTATATTAAAGTTGTTGCGGTTAAAACGTTCGTAGTTGAACTTGTGCTTCATACGGGTAGTACAACTTACAATTGTGGTTAGTACTATACCTTTATGTATGTAAGCGTATTACCGGTGGAGTTCTTACATGTGCTTAGATACTTGTATTTTTTCATATGTTCCTCCTATTTAAAAACCTGCATTAGTGCTCTTAAACGAGTGTTATTGTGGGCCGGTACAATTACTTTGAACAAATTAGAGTGCTTAAAGCAGGCTTCAAATGCCTGAATATTCTGTGCATGGGATAATGAAATAAGACCTCTGTTCTGCTTTCATTGGTTTTCAGATCAAGAGGTAATGATTAATAGAAGCAGTTTGGGGGCATTAGTATTACGACGCGAGAGGTGAAATTCTTGGACCGTCGTAAGACTAACTTAAGCGAAAGCATTTGCCAAAGATGTTTTCATTAATCAAGAACGAAAGTTAGAGGTTCGAAGGCGATCAGATACCGCCCTAGTTCTAACCATAAACGATGCCAGCTAGCAATTGGGTGTAGCTACTTTTATGGCTCTCTCAGTCGCTTCCCGGGAAACCAAAGCTTTTGGGCTCCGGGGGAAGTATGGTTGCAAAGCTGAAACTTAAAGGAATTGACGGAAGGGCACCACCAGGAGTGGAGCCTGCGGCTTAATTTGACTCAACACGGGAAAACTTACCAGGTCCGAACATAAGTGTGTAAGACAGATTGATAGCTCTTTCTCGAATCTATGGGTGGTGGTGCATGGCCGTTCTTAGTTCGTGGAGTGATTTGTCTGGTTAATTCCGATAACGAACGAGACTCAAATATATTAAATAGATATCTTCAGGATTATGGTGTTGAAGCTTATATAGCCTTCATTCATGGTGGCAGTAAAATGTTTATTGTGTTTGAATGTGTTTATATAAGTGGAGCCGTACCTGTTGGTTTGTCCCATTATAAGGACACTAGCTTCTTAAATGGACAAATTGCGTCTAGCAATAATGAGATTGAGCAATAACAGGTCTGTGATGCCCTTAGATGTCCTGGGCTGCACGCGCGCTACAATGAAAGTATCAACGTGTATTTCCTAGACCGAGAGGTCCGGGTAAACCGCTGAACCACTTTCATGCTTGGGATTGTGAACTGAAACTGTTCACATGAACTTGGAATTCCCAGTAAGTGTGAGTCATTAACTCGCATTGATTACGTCCCTGCCCTTTGTACACACCGCCCGTCGCTACTACCGATTGAATTATTTAGTGAGGTCTCCGGACGTGATCACTGTGACGCCTTGTGTGTTACGGTTGTTTCGCAAAAGTTGACCGAACTTGATTATTTAGAGGAAGTAAAAGTCGTAACAAGGTTTCCGTAGGTGAACCTGCGGAAGGATCATTATTGTTTAATATCCTTACCGTTAATAAAAAAATTTGTTTTTATTATAATAATATAATATATTATAGTAATACAAATAAAATATAAATTGCCAAAAATATGATCTTTTATAGATCAAATATAAAATTTCGAACAAGCAAATCGAAATAATAATTGTAATAATAAATATATTATTGCATTAAATAAGAGATAAATAAATAAGCAAAAGCAAACAAATAACAAATTCGAACAAGCAAATCGAAATTATTAAATTTATTTAATATTATTATTATATTGTATATTAAATGCAATTAATTAATAAAACACTGTGTGTATATGGACCATAATATACACGCGTTGCGATATGTATTGTTCATCTCAGTTATGCGCATACATTGGATAATGCAACAACCTAAAATGTACAATGTTGTACCTGATTATTACAGGTTAATGTTTTATATAAATTTCAATATATATCGCTAAAAAAAAGTATTAATACCGTAAATGCCATTTAAAAAATACTTGATATATTATTGGTTATATGAAACTAAGACATTTCGCAGCATTCGTTTTAGGTATAAAAATCAATTTATTGAAGGAATTGATATATGCCAGTAAAATGGTGTATTTTTAATTTCTTTCAATAAAAACATATATGACAAAATTACCAAACCAATATATAAAACTCTAAGCGGTGGATCACTCGGCTCATGGGTCGATGAAGAACGCAGCAAACTGTGCGTCATCGTGTGAACTGCAGGACACATGAACATCGACATTTTGAACGCATATCGCAGTCCATGCTGTTATGTACTTTAATTAATTTTATAGTGCTGCTTGGACTACATATGGTTGAGGGTTGTAAGACTATGCTAATTAAGTTGTTTATATAAATTTTATAATGAAATTTTATAAGCATATGGTATATTATTGGATAATAATAATTTAATTATTATATTATTCATAATATTAACAAATATATGAAAAACATTATCTCACATTAGTAAATAATTTGAATGTGAAAAACGAAGAGAAATATTTTCTTTTTCAATCAAATAATACTGAGAAATGTCTAGCATAAAAAATTTATCTAGAATTGTCTCTTATTAAAGATTAGTAAATAGAAAGCCGTTGACAATATTATTATTCTTCGTTGATTCGTTAGACCAAACAAATGCCATACAAATATATAAAATATATAACGAATTTAATAAAATGTTTTATCATTATATATAAAGAATTAATTGCAAAAAAAGTTATACACAACCTCAACTCATATGGGACTACCCCCTGAATTTAAGCATATTAATTAGGGGAGGAAAAGAAACTAACCAGGATTTTCTTAGTAGCGGCGAGCGAAAAGAAATCAGTTCAGCACTAAGTCACTTTGTCTATATGGCAAATGTGAGATGCAGTGTATGGAGCGTCAATATTCTAGTATGAGAAATTAACGATTTAAGTCCTTCTTAAATGAGGCCATTTACCCATAGAGGGTGCCAGGCCCGTATAACGTTAATGATTACTAGATGATGTTTCCAAAGAGTCGTGTTGCTTGATAGTGCAGCACTAAGTGGGTGGTAAACTCCATCTAAAACTAAATATAACCATGAGACCGATAGTAAACAAGTACCGTGAGGGAAAGTTGAAAAGAACTCTGAATAGAGAGTTAAACAGTACGTGAAACTGCTTAGAGGTTAAGCCCGATGAACCTGAATATCCGTTATGGAAAATTCATCATTAAAATTGTAATATTTAAACAATATTATGATAATAGTGTGCATTTTTTCCATATAAGGACATTGTAATCTATTAGCATACAAAATTTATCATAAAATATAACTTATAGTTTATTCAAATTAATTTGCTTGCATTTTAACACAGAATAAATGTTATTAATTTGATAAAGTGCTGATAGATTTATATGAATACAGTGCGTTAATTTTTCGGAATTATATAATGGCATAATTATCATTGATTTTTGTGTTTATTATATGCACTTGTATGATTAACAATGCGAAAGATTCAGGATACCTTCGGGACCCGTCTTGAAACACGGACCAAGGAGTCTAACATATGTGCAAGTTATTGGGATATAAACCTAATAGCGTAATTAACTTGACTAATAATGGGATTAGTTTTTTAACTATTTATAGCTAATTAACACAATCCCGGGGCGTTCTATATAGTTATGTATAATGATATTTATATTATTTATGCCTCTAACTGGAACGTACCTTGAGCATATATGCTGTGACCCGAAAGATGGTGAACTATACTTGATCAGGTTGAAGTCAGGGGAAACCCTGATGGAAGACCGAAACAGTTCTGACGTGCAAATCGATTGTCAGAATTGAGTATAGGGGCGAAAGACCAATCGAACCATCTAGTAGCTGGTTCCTTCCGAAGTTTCCCTCAGGATAGCTGGTGCATTTTAATGTTATATAAAATAATCTTATCTGGTAAAGCGAATGATTAGAGGCCTTAGGGTCGAAACGATCTTAACCTATTCTCAAACTTTAAATGGGTAAGAACCTTAACTTTCTTGATATGAAGTTCAAGGTTATGATATAATGTGCCCAGTGGGCCACTTTTGGTAAGCAGAACTGGCGCTGTGGGATGAACCAAACGTAATGTTACGGTGCCCAAATTAACAACTCATGCAGATACCATGAAAGGCGTTGGTTGCTTAAAACAGCAGGACGGTGATCATGGAAGTCGAAATCCGCTAAGGAGTGTGTAACAACTCACCTGCCGAAGCAACTAGCCCTTAAAATGGATGGCGCTTAAGTTGTATACCTATACATTACCGCTAAAGTAGATGATTTATATTACTTGTGATATAAATTTTGAACTTTAGTGAGTAGGAAGGTACAATGGTATGCGTAGAAGTGTTTGGCGTAAGCCTGCATGGAGCTGCCATTGGTACAGATCTTGGTGGTAGTAGCAAATAATCGAATGAGACCTTGGAGGACTGAAGTGGAGAAGGGTTTCGTGTGAACAGTGGTTGATCACGAGTTAGTCGGTCCTAAGTTCAAGGCGAAAGCCGAAAATTTTCAAGTAAAACACAAATGCCATACAAATATAATTATATTATATAAATCAAGCTAATTAATATACTTGAATAATTTTGAACGAAAGGGAATACGGTTCCAATTCCGTAACCTGTTGAGTATCCGTTTGTTATTAAATATGGGCCTCGTGCTCATCCTGGCAACAGGAACGACCATAAAGAAGCCGTCGAGAGATATCGGAAGAGTTTTCTTTTCTGTTTTATAGCCGTACTACCATGGAAGTCTTTCGCAGAGAGATATGGTAGATGGGCTAGAAGAGCATGACATATACTGTTGTGTCGATATTTTCTCCTCGGACCTTGAAAATTTATGGTGGGGACACGCAAACTTCTCAACAGGCCGTACCAATATCCGCAGCTGTCTCCAAGGTGAAGAGTCTCTAGTCGATAGAATAATGTAGGTAAGGGAAGTCGGCAAATTAGATCCGTAACTTCGGGATAAGGATTGGCTCTGAAGATTGAGATAGTCGGGCTTGATTGGGAAACAATAACATGGTTTATGTGCTCGTTCTGGGTAAATAGAGTGTCTGGCATTTATGTTGGTCACTTGTTCCCCGGATAGTTTAGTTACGTAGCCAATTGTGGAACTTTCTTGCTAAAATTTTTAAGAATACTAATTGGGTTAAACCAATTAGTTCTTATTAATTATAAACGATTATCAATTAACAATCAATTCAGAACTGGCAACGGACTTGGGGAATCCGACTGTCTAATTAAAACAAAGCATTGTGATGGCCCTAGCGGGTGTTGACACAATGTGATTTCTGCCCAGTGCTCTGAATGTCAAAGTGAAGAAATTCAAGTAAGCGCGGGTCAACGGCGGGAGTAACTATGACTCTCTTAAGGTAGCCAAATGCCTCGTCATCTAATTAGTGACGCGCATGAATGGATTAACGAGATTCCTACTGTCCCTATCTACTATCTAGCGAAACCACAGCCAAGGGAACGGGCTTGGGAATAATTAGCGGGGAAAGAAGACCTTTTGAGCTTGACTCTAATCTGGCAGTGTAAGGAGACATAAGAGGTGTAGAATAAGTGGGAGATATTAGACGTCGGTTTGGTATCGCCAATGAAAATACCACTACTCTTATTGTTTCCTTACTTACTTGATTAAATGGAACGTGTATCATTTCCTAGCCATTATACGGATATATTTATTATATCTTATGGTATTGGGTTTTGATTGCAAGCTTCTTGATCAAAGTATCACGAGTTTTGTTATATAATCGCAAACAAATTCTTTAATAAAACGGTGCAATTTATGTATTTTTGATTTGAAAATTTGGTATAACTCCAATTACTCAGGTATGATCAATTCAAGGACATTGCCAGGTAGGGAGTTTGACTGGGGCGGTACATCTCTCAAATAATAACGGAGGGTGTCCCAAGGCCAGCTCAGTGCGGACTAGAAACCACACATAGAGCAAAAGGGCAAAATGCTGACTTGATCTCGGTGTTCAGTACACACAGGGACAGCAAAAGCTCGGCCTATCGATCCTTTTGGTTTAAAGAGTTTTTAACAAGAGGTGTCAGAAAAGTTACCATAGGGATAACTGGCTTGTGGCGGCCAAGCGTTCATAGCGACGTCGCTTTTTGATCCTTCGATGTCGGCTCTTCCTATCATTGTGAAGCAAAATTCACCAAGCGTTGGATTGTTCACCCATGCAAGGGAACGTGAGCTGGGTTTAGACCGTCGTTGAGACAGGTTAGTTTTACCCTACTAATGACAAAAACGTTGTTGCGACAGCATTCCTGCGTAGTACGAGAGGAACCGCAGGTACGGACCAATGGCACAATACTTGTTCGAGCGAACAGTGGTATGACGCTACGTCCGTTGGATTATGCCTGAACGCCTCTAAGGTCGTATCCGTGCTGGACTGCAATGATAAATAAGGGGCAATTTGCATTGTATGGCTTCTAAACCATTTAAAGTTTATAATTTACTTTATAAACGACAATGGATGTGATGCCAATGTAATTTGTAACATAGTAAATTGGGAGGATCTTTGATCACCTGATTGCCGCGCTAGTTTACATATAAAAGCATTATTTAATACAATGACAAGCCTAGAATCAATTGTAAAACGACTTTTGTAACAGGCAAGGTGTTGTAAGTGGTTGAGCAGCTGCCATACTGCGATCCACTGAAGCTTATCCTTTGCTTGATGATTCGATAATAAAGATGTTGCAAGCGGGCATAATCATTATGCTTGCTTGCAGCATCGCACGCCACTTTGTTTGTGGTGTGTAAGGTAGGGAAGAAGAAATATAAAAGACCTAAATTGGAAACATCAATATATAAGTAAATATTGAACAAACAAAATGTATCGTCATCTTATTAGTGACGCGATGATAAAGTGGCAAACATATTCCATGTATAAATATTCCTATGGTATTAAAATTCAAGTAAAGAGGACATATATAAAAGTTTGTATATATGGTTCATTCAATGGTAGCAGCGGTTGGTTGGTTGGTGTCTGCTCCTCTTATTGTTCAAAACTTATGTTATGGTAGCAAGTCTATATCGTCATATTATTAGTGACGCGAGAAAAAGTAGTGGCAAAACATATTCCATGTATAAATAAATATTCCTATGGTATTGAAATTCAAGTAAAGAGGCCATTCAAGTAAAGAGGACTTATATAAATATAAGTATATATAATGGTAGCAGCGCGGTTGGTTGGTTGGTGTGTCTGCTCCTCTTATTGTTCAAAACTTATGTTATGGTAGCAAGACTGTATCGTCATATTATTAGTGACGCGAAAAAGTAGTGGCAAAACATATTCCATGTATAAATATTCCTATGGTATTGAAATTCAACTAAAGAGGACATATAAAATTACTATCAATGGTAGCAGTGGTTGGTTTGGTTGGTGGTTGGTTGGCGGCTGCTCCTATTATTGTTCAATGACTTATGTTATGGTAGCAGTCTGTATCGTCATATTAATTATTAGTGACGCGAAAAAGTAGTGGAAATCATATTCCATGTATAAATAGATTCCTATGGTAATGAAATTTTCAAGTAAAGAGAGGACCATTCAAGTAAGAGGACATATAAAAAGTAAGTATATGTTCCTCCAATGGTAGCAGTGGTTGGTTGGTTGGCGGCTGATCCTCTTATTGTTCAAAACTTATTTTATCAATATGAGTTTGGCAATACAATAAAGAAGACCAATCTAATCCATATAAAACTAAATGTATTATATGGATATGCTTAGGAAACCCATATATTCATAAAAAAAAAATTATGTATAGAAAATTATACATATATCTTTATATAAATGAATCGTATGGATATCGCCTTATGGTAGGTATAATAACTTTTTAAGGCATAATAATGTATAATATAGAAAATATACATTGAAATATAAATGCATTTTTATAGATATGGCGGCATATAAGTGCCATATACACAAGAATAAATAATAGAATTTACCAATATATAATTAAAAATGAGATATATAAACCTAGTGAGGGGCTGCACTAGTATATGAATCGTATGGATATGGCTTATAGGTATAATACCTATAAGGCATAATAATGTATAATATAATAAATATAAATTAAGATATGAATGAATTATATAAATATGGCATAGAAATGCCATATACATACATAAGAATAAATGGTAGAATTTACCCATATATCACTGAAACACGATATATAAACCTAATGATAGCTGGCACTAGTACTGTAAAACATGCACGCAATAGTGCGTGGGGTAAAAAACTACTATAGGGAGGTGGTCGTTGGCGGGCCCCTCCTCGTATTGGTCAAAACTTATGTTATGCATATGAATTTGTCAATACTATATAGAACGCCAAGCATATCCATATAAACTATGGATATGCATAGAAAATCCATACAAAAGTAAAAAAAAATTATGTATAGAAAAATATACATATATTTATATAAGTGAATCGTATGGATATGGCTTATAGGTATAATACCTATAAGGCATAATAATGTATAACAAGTAAATATACATTGAAATGTGAATGCATTGTATGGATATGGCATATAAATGCCATATATATAGAAATAAATTGTATATCAATGATATAACAATTATAAACCTAGTGAGGGGCGGCACTAGTGAATGAATCGTATGGATATGGCTTATAGGTATAATACCTATAAGGCATAATAATGTATAATATAATAAATATACATTAAGATATGAATGGATTGTATAAATATGGCATAGAAATGCCATATACATAAGAATAAATGGTAGAATTTACCCATATATCACTGAAACACGATATATAAACCTAGTGATAGCTGGCACTAGTACTGTAAACAGGCACGCAATAGTGCGTGGGGTAAAAAACTACTATAGGGAGGTGGTCGTTGGCGGGCCCCTCCTCGTATTGGTCAAAACTTATGTTATGCATATGAATTTGTCAATACTATATAGAACGCCAAGCATATCCATATAAACTATGGATATGCATAGAAATCCATACAAAAATAAAAAAAAATTATGTATAGAAAAATATACATATATTTATATAAGTGAATCGTATGGATATGGCTTATAGGTATAATACCTATAAGGCATAATAATGTATAACAAGTAAATATACATTGAAATGTGAATGCATTGTATGGATATGGCATATAAATGCCATATATATAGAAATAAATTGTATATCAATGATATAACAATTATAAACCTAGTGAGGGGCGGCACTAGTGAATGAATCGTATGGATATGGCTTATAGGTATAATACCTATAAGGCATAATAATGTATAATATAATAAATATACATTAAGATATGAATGGATTGTATAAATATGGCATAGAAATGCCATATACATAAGAATAAATGGTAGAAATTTACCCATATATCACTGAAACACTGATATATAAACCTAGTGATAGCTGGCACTAGTACTGTAAACAGGCACGCAGTAGTGCGTGGGGTAAAAAAACTACTATAGGGAGGTGGTCGTTGGCGGGCCCCTCCTCGTATTGGTCAAAACTTATGTTATGCGTAAACATATGATTTTGTCAATACTATAAAGAAAACTTGTTTTGTACATACAAAACTAAATGAATTATATGGATATTGAAAAATAAATGGCATTATATCCATATAATGAAAATATACTTGTATTCTCTTATTATAAGAGAGAATACCGTATAGTTGGTTGGCAAAGACAATTGAAAATACCCGAATTGCAGATGATGGGTTCAAAAACTACTATAGGGTGGTGTAGCAAATAATATGAAGATGATATATCCATATAATGGATATACACTAGTATTCTCTTATTATAATAGAGAATACCATATAAATGGTTGGCAAAGACAATTGAAAATACCCGAATTGAAGTTGACGGGTTCAAAAACTATTATAGGGTGATGTAGCAAATAAAATAATGAAGATATATCCATATAATGGAATTATATGTGTATTCTCTTATTATATGAGAGAGTACCAAACGGTTGATTGGCAAAGACAATTGAAAATACCCGAATTAAAGATATTGGGTCCAAAAACTACTATAGGATGGTCAATGGGCCGGCCATCTACTATTGACGTGACAAAATACTGTCTGTCGGTAGAGAAGATATTAATCCGTCAAATTTGTTTCTTTATTCATTTATGAATATGAGACTTGGCTCCACGGTTAATATTTTAAGCCCAAAGATAATAATGTTGAAACAAAGGCCAAGGTTTCTATTATACATAGAATAACAAATTGTTTCCGAACTTTATCGTTAATCCAAATAAATAATTACAATTGAGGCAGGCTAATAATGATATATATTTTGTATTGATAATCTTGATATATATGTATATTGGTCTGCCATTATCACATACTGAGTTATGTGATAATTCCCTGCGGGGATAAATTAAAAGAGGTGTCCCTATATTAAAAGAAAATAATATATATATATATTATTTTTCTAACGTACATATCATATATGCGCTCGGTTTTATATTATATATTACCAAAGAGTCTTATATGAATATATACAGATAAATTTTAAATTTATCATCAAAATACAAATGATTTAATTCAATATTTTATATTGGTTAAACAAAAATTGTACATGTGTGGATACAATAATGACGTATGTCGAACAAAAAAGATATTTTAGAATGAAATATGCAAATATAAAGAAAATTATTACGTATTACGAAAAAAAATATTGTGTTTTTAACATCAATAATTAAAAAACTTGTTATTATTAGTGGCGGAACAAGTATATATTGTGAAAACAACAAACGTATACGAATGCTATATAAAAATGGCCGTATTCGATAGAAAACAATCTATAAAATTTATATTGCTAATTTCTATTCAAAAATATGAATGAAATATGAATAAAAACATTATTCTGGTTGATCCTGCCAGTAGTTATATGCTTGTCTCAAAGATTAAGCCATGCATGTCTAAGTACACACGAATTAAAAGTGAAACCGCAAAAGGCTCATTATATCAGTTATGGTTCCTTAGATCGTTAACAGTTACTTGGATAACTGTGGTAATTCTAGAGCTAATACATGCAATTAAAACATGAACCTTATGGGACATGTGCTTTTATTAGGCTAAAACCAAGCGATCGCAAGATCGTTATATTGGTTGAACTCTAGATAACATGCAGATCGTATGGTCTTGTACCGACGACAGATCTTTCAAATGTCTGCCCTATCAACTTTTGATGGTAGTATCTAGGACTACCATGGTTGCAACGGGTAACGGGGAATCAGGGTTCGATTCCGGAGAGGGAGCCTGAGAAACGGCTACCACATCTAAGGAAGGCAGCAGGCGCGTAAATTACCCACTCCCAGCTCGGGGAGGTAGTGACGAAAAATAACAATACAGGACTCATATCCGAGGCCCTGTAATTGGAATGAGTACACTTTAAATCCTTTAACAAGGACCAATTGGAGGGCAAGTCTGGTGCCAGCAGCCGCGGTAATTCCAGCTCCAATAGCGTATATTAAAGTTGTTGCGGTTAAAACGTTCGTAGTTGAACTTGTGCTTCATACGGGTAGTACAACTTACAATTGTGGTTAGTACTATACCTTTATGTATGTAAGCGTATTACCGGTGGAGTTCTTACATGTGCTTAGATACTTGTATTTTTTCATATGTTCCTCCTATTTAAAAACCTGCATTAGTGCTCTTAAACGAGTGTTATTGTGGGCCGGTACAATTACTTTGAACAAATTAGAGTGCTTAAAGCAGGCTTCAAATGCCTGAATATTCTGTGCATGGGATAATGAAATAAGACCTCTGTTCTGCTTTCATTGGTTTTCAGATCAAGAGGTAATGATTAATAGAAGCAGTTTGGGGGCATTAGTATTACGACGCGAGAGGTGAAATTCTTGGACCGTCGTAAGACTAACTTAAGCGAAAGCATTTGCCAAAGATGTTTTCATTAATCAAGAACGAAAGTTAGAGGTTCGAAGGCGATCAGATACCGCCCTAGTTCTAACCATAAACGATGCCAGCTAGCAATTGGGTGTAGCTACTTTTATGGCTCTCTCAGTCGCTTCCCGGGAAACCAAAGCTTTTGGGCTCCGGGGGAAGTATGGTTGCAAAGCTGAAACTTAAAGGAATTGACGGAAGGGCACCACCAGGAGTGGAGCCTGCGGCTTAATTTGACTCAACACGGGAAAACTTACCAGGTCCGAACATAAGTGTGTAAGACAGATTGATAGCTCTTTCTCGAATCTATGGGTGGTGGTGCATGGCCGTTCTTAGTTCGTGGAGTGATTTGTCTGGTTAATTCCGATAACGAACGAGACTCAAATATATTAAATAGATATCTTCAGGATTATGGTGTTGAAGCTTATATAGCCTTCATTCATGGTGGCAGTAAAATGTTTATTGTGTTTGAATGTGTTTATATAAGTGGAGCCGTACCTGTTGGTTTGTCCCATTATAAGGACACTAGCTTCTTAAATGGACAAATTGCGTCTAGCAATAATGAGATTGAGCAATAACAGGTCTGTGATGCCCTTAGATGTCCTGGGCTGCACGCGCGCTACAATGAAAGTATCAACGTGTATTTCCTAGACCGAGAGGTCCGGGTAAACCGCTGAACCACTTTCATGCTTGGGATTGTGAACTGAAACTGTTCACATGAACTTGGAATTCCCAGTAAGTGTGAGTCATTAACTCGCATTGATTACGTCCCTGCCCTTTGTACACACCGCCCGTCGCTACTACCGATTGAATTATTTAGTGAGGTCTCCGGACGTGATCACTGTGACGCCTTGTGTGTTACGGTTGTTTCGCAAAAGTTGACCGAACTTGATTATTTAGAGGAAGTAAAAGTCGTAACAAGGTTTCCGTAGGTGAACCTGCGGAAGGATCATTATTGTTTAATATCCTTACCGTTAATAAAAAAATTTGTTTTTATTATAATAATATAATATATTATAGTAATACAAATAAAATATAAATTGCCAAAAATATGATCTTTTATAGATCAAATATAAAATTTCGAACAAGCAAATCGAAATAATAATTGTAATAATAAATATATTATTGCATTAAATAAGAGATAAATAAATAAGCAAAAGCAAACAAATAACAAATTCGAACAAGCAAATCGAAATTATTAAATTTATTTAATATTATTATTATATTGTATATTAAATGCAATTAATTAATAAAACACTGTGTGTATATGGACCATAATATACACGCGTTGCGATATGTATTGTTCATCTCAGTTATGCGCATACATTGGATAATGCAACAACCTAAAATGTACAATGTTGTACCTGATTATTACAGGTTAATGTTTTATATAAATTTCAATATATATCGCTAAAAAAAAGTATTAATACCGTAAATGCCATTTAAAAAATACTTGATATATTATTGGTTATATGAAACTAAGACATTTCGCAGCATTCGTTTTAGGTATAAAAATCAATTTATTGAAGGAATTGATATATGCCAGTAAAATGGTGTATTTTTAATTTCTTTCAATAAAAACATATATGACAAAATTACCAAACCAATATATAAAACTCTAAGCGGTGGATCACTCGGCTCATGGGTCGATGAAGAACGCAGCAAACTGTGCGTCATCGTGTGAACTGCAGGACACATGAACATCGACATTTTGAACGCATATCGCAGTCCATGCTGTTATGTACTTTAATTAATTTTATAGTGCTGCTTGGACTACATATGGTTGAGGGTTGTAAGACTATGCTAATTAAGTTGTTTATATAAATTTTATAATGAAATTTTATAAGCATATGGTATATTATTGGATAATAATAATTTAATTATTATATTATTCATAATATTAACAAATATATGAAAAACATTATCTCACATTAGTAAATAATTTGAATGTGAAAAACGAAGAGAAATATTTTCTTTTTCAATCAAATAATACTGAGAAATGTCTAGCATAAAAAATTTATCTAGAATTGTCTCTTATTAAAGATTAGTAAATAGAAAGCCGTTGACAATATTATTATTCTTCGTTGATTCGTTAGACCAAACAAATGCCATACAAATATATAAAATATATAACGAATTTAATAAAATGTTTTATCATTATATATAAAGAATTAATTGCAAAAAAAGTTATACACAACCTCAACTCATATGGGACTACCCCCTGAATTTAAGCATATTAATTAGGGGAGGAAAAGAAACTAACCAGGATTTTCTTAGTAGCGGCGAGCGAAAAGAAATCAGTTCAGCACTAAGTCACTTTGTCTATATGGCAAATGTGAGATGCAGTGTATGGAGCGTCAATATTCTAGTATGAGAAATTAACGATTTAAGTCCTTCTTAAATGAGGCCATTTACCCATAGAGGGTGCCAGGCCCGTATAACGTTAATGATTACTAGATGATGTTTCCAAAGAGTCGTGTTGCTTGATAGTGCAGCACTAAGTGGGTGGTAAACTCCATCTAAAACTAAATATAACCATGAGACCGATAGTAAACAAGTACCGTGAGGGAAAGTTGAAAAGAACTCTGAATAGAGAGTTAAACAGTACGTGAAACTGCTTAGAGGTTAAGCCCGATGAACCTGAATATCCGTTATGGAAAATTCATCATTAAAATTGTAATATTTAAACAATATTATGATAATAGTGTGCATTTTTTCCATATAAGGACATTGTAATCTATTAGCATACAAAATTTATCATAAAATATAACTTATAGTTTATTCAAATTAATTTGCTTGCATTTTAACACAGAATAAATGTTATTAATTTGATAAAGTGCTGATAGATTTATATGAATACAGTGCGTTAATTTTTCGGAATTATATAATGGCATAATTATCATTGATTTTTGTGTTTATTATATGCACTTGTATGATTAACAATGCGAAAGATTCAGGATACCTTCGGGACCCGTCTTGAAACACGGACCAAGGAGTCTAACATATGTGCAAGTTATTGGGATATAAACCTAATAGCGTAATTAACTTGACTAATAATGGGATTAGTTTTTTAACTATTTATAGCTAATTAACACAATCCCGGGGCGTTCTATATAGTTATGTATAATGATATTTATATTATTTATGCCTCTAACTGGAACGTACCTTGAGCATATATGCTGTGACCCGAAAGATGGTGAACTATACTTGATCAGGTTGAAGTCAGGGGAAACCCTGATGGAAGACCGAAACAGTTCTGACGTGCAAATCGATTGTCAGAATTGAGTATAGGGGCGAAAGACCAATCGAACCATCTAGTAGCTGGTTCCTTCCGAAGTTTCCCTCAGGATAGCTGGTGCATTTTAATGTTATATAAAATAATCTTATCTGGTAAAGCGAATGATTAGAGGCCTTAGGGTCGAAACGATCTTAACCTATTCTCAAACTTTAAATGGGTAAGAACCTTAACTTTCTTGATATGAAGTTCAAGGTTATGATATAATGTGCCCAGTGGGCCACTTTTGGTAAGCAGAACTGGCGCTGTGGGATGAACCAAACGTAATGTTACGGTGCCCAAATTAACAACTCATGCAGATACCATGAAAGGCGTTGGTTGCTTAAAACAGCAGGACGGTGATCATGGAAGTCGAAATCCGCTAAGGAGTGTGTAACAACTCACCTGCCGAAGCAACTAGCCCTTAAAATGGATGGCGCTTAAGTTGTATACCTATACATTACCGCTAAAGTAGATGATTTATATTACTTGTGATATAAATTTTGAAACTTTAGTGAGTAGGAAGGTACAATGGTATGCGTAGAAGTGTTTGGCGTAAGCCTGCATGGAGCTGCCATTGGTACAGATCTTGGTGGTAGTAGCAAATAATCGAATGAGACCTTGGAGGACTGAAGTGGAGAAGGGTTTCGTGTGAACAGTGGTTGATCACGAGTTAGTCGGTCCTAAGTTCAAGGCGAAAGCCGAAAATTTTCAAGTAAAACACAAATGCCATACAAATATAATTATATTATATAAATCAAGCTAATTAATATACTTGAATAATTTTGAACGAAAGGGAATACGGTTCCAATTCCGTAACCTGTTGAGTATCCGTTTGTTATTAAATATGGGCCTCGTGCTCATCCTGGCAACAGGAACGACCATAAAGAAGCCGTCGAGAGATATCGGAAGAGTTTTCTTTTCTGTTTTATAGCCGTACTACCATGGAAGTCTTTCGCAGAGAGATATGGTAGATGGGCTAGAAGAGCATGACATATACTGTTGTGTCGATATTTTCTCCTCGGACCTTGAAAATTTATGGTGGGGACACGCAAACTTCTCAACAGGCCGTACCAATATCCGCAGCTGGTCTCCAAGGTGAAGAGTCTCTAGTCGATAGAATAATGTAGGTAAGGGAAGTCGGCAAATTAGATCCGTAACTTCGGGATAAGGATTGGCTCTGAAGATTGAGATAGTCGGGCTTGATTGGGAAACAATAACATGGTTTATGTGCTCGTTCTGGGTAAATAGAGTGTCTGGCATTTATGTTGGTCACTTGTTCCCCGGATAGTTTAGTTACGTAGCCAATTGTGGAACTTTCTTGCTAAAATTTTTAAGAATACTAATTGGGTTAAACCAATTAGTTCTTATTAATTATAACGATTATCAATTAACAATCAATTCAGAACTGGCACGGACTTGGGGAATCCGACTGTCTAATTAAAACAAAGCATTGTGATGGCCCTAGCGGGTGTTGACACAATGTGATTTCTGCCCAGTGCTCTGAATGTCAAAGTGAAGAAATTCAAGTAAGCGCGGGTCAACGGCGGGAGTAACTATGACTCTCTTAAGGTAGCCAAATGCCTCGTCATCTAATTAGTGACGCGCATGAATGGATTAACGAGATTCCTACTGTCCCTATCTACTATCTAGCGAAACCACAGCCAAGGGAACGGGCTTGGAATAATTAGCGGGGAAAGAAGACCCTTTTGAGCTTGACTCTAATCTGGCAGTGTAAGGAGACATAAGAGGTGTAGAATAAGTGGGAGATATTAGACTTCGGTTTGGTATCGCCAATGAAATACCACTACTCTTATTGTTTCCTTACTTACTTGATTAAATGGAACGTGTATCATTTCCTAGCCATTATACGGATATATTTATTATATCTTATGGTATTGGGTTTTGATGCAAGCTTCTTGATCAAAGTATCACGAGTTTGTTATATAATCGCAAACAAATTCTTTAATAAAACGGTGCATTTATGTATTTTTGATTTGAAAATTTGGTATAACTCCAATTACTCAGGTATGATCCAATTCAAGGACATTGCCAGGTAGGGAGTTTGACTGGGGCGGTACATCTCTCAAATAATAACGGAGGTGTCCCAAGGCCAGCTCAGTGCGGACAGAAACCACACATAGAGCAAAAGGGCAAATGCTGACTTGATCTCGGTGTTCAGTACACACAGGGACAGCAAAAGCTCGGCCTATCGATCCTTTTGGTTTAAAGAGTTTTTAACAAGAGGTGTCAGAAAAGTTACCATAGGGATAACTGGCTTGTGGCGGCCAAGCGTTCATAGCGACGTCGCTTTTTGATCCTTCGATGTCGGCTCTTCCTATCATTGTGAAGCAAAATTCACCAAGCGTTGGATTGTTCACCCATGCAAGGGAACGTGAGCTGGGTTTAGACCGTCGTGAGACAGGTTAGTTTTACCCTACTAATGACAAAACGTTGTTGCGACAGCATTCCTGCGTAGTACGAGAGGAACCGCAGGTACGGACCAATGGCACAATACTTGTTCGAGCGAACAGTGGTATGACGCTACGTCCGTTGGATTATGCCTGAACGCCTCTAAGGTCGTATCCGTGCTGGACTGCAATGATAAATAAGGGGCAATTTGCATTGTATGGCTTCTAAACCATTTAAAGTTTATAATTTACTTTATAAACGACAATGGATGTGATGCCAATGTAATTTGTAACATAGTAAATTGGGAGGATCTTTGATCACCTGATGCCGCGCTAGTTACATATAAAAGCATTATTTAATACAATGACAAAGCCTAGAATCAATTGTAAACGACTTTTGTAACAGGCAAGGTGTTGTAAGTGGTTGAGCAGCTGCCATACTGCGATCCACTGAAGCTTATCCTTTGCTTGATGATTCGATAATAAAGATGTTGCAAGCGGGCATAATCATTATGCTTGCTTGCAGCATCGCACGCCACTTTGTTTGTGGTGTGTAAGGTAGGGAAGAAGAAATATAAAAGACCTAAATTGGAAACATCAATATATAAGTAAATATTGAACAAACAAAATGTATCGTCATCTTATTAGTGACGCGATGATAAAGTGGCAAACATATTCCATGTATAAATATTCCTATGGTATTAAAATTCAAGTAAAGAGGACATATATAAAAGTTTGTATATATGGTTCATTCAATGGTAGCAGCGGTTGGTTGGTTGGTGTCTGCTCCTCTTATTGTTCAAAACTTATGTTATGGTAGCAAGTCTATATCGTCATATTATTAGTGACGCGAAAAAGTAGTGGCAAAACATATTCCATGTATAAATAAATATTCCTATGGTATTGAAATTCAAGTAAAGAGGCCATTCAAGTAAAGAGGACTTATATAAATATAAGTATATATAATGGTAGCAGCGCGGTTGGTTGGTTGGTGTGTCTGCTCCTCTTATTGTTCAAAACTTATGTTATGGTAGCAAGACTGTATCGTCATATTATTAGTGACGCGAAAAAGTAGTGGCAAAACATATTCCATGTATAAATATTCCTATGGTATTGAAATTCAACTAAAGAGGACATATAAAATTACTATCAATGGTAGCAGTGGTTGGTTGGTTGGTGGTTGGTTGGCGGCTGCTCCTATTATTGTTCAAGACTTATGTTATGGTAGCAAGTCTGTATCGTCATATTAATTATTAGTGACGCGAAAAAGTAGTGGAAATCATATTCCATGTATAAATAGATTCCTATGGTAATGAAATTTTCAAGTAAAGAGAGGACCATTCAAGTAAGAGGACATATAAAAAGTAAGTATATGTTCCTCCAATGGTAGCAGTGGTTGGTTGGTTGGCGGCTGATCCTCTTATTGTTCAAAACTTATTTTATCAATATGAGTTTGGCAATACAATAAAGAAGACCAATCTAATCCATATAAAACTAAATGTATTATATGGATATGCTTAGGAAACCCATATATTCATAAAAAAAATTATGTATAGAAAATTATACATATATCTTTTATATAAATGAATCGTATGGATATCGCCTTATGGTAGGTATAATAACTTTTAAGGCATAATAATGTATAATATAGAAAATATACATTGAAATATAAATGCATTTTTATAGATTATGGCGGCATATAAGTGCCATATACACAAGAATAAATAATGTATATCAATGATATAACAATTATATAAACCTAGTGAGGGGCGGCACTAGTGAATGAATCGTATGGATATGGCTTATAGGTATAATACCTATAAGGCATAATAATGTATAATATAATAAATATACATTAAGATATGAATGGATTGTATAAATATGGCATAGAAATGCCATATACATAAGAATAAATGGTAGAATTTACCCATATATCACTGAAACACGATATATAAACCTAGTGATAGCTGGCACTAGTACTGTAAACAGGCACGCAATAGTGCGTGGGGTAAAAAACTACTATAGGGAGGTGGTCGTTGGCGGGCCCCTCCTCGTATTGGTCAAAACTTATGTTATGCATATGAATTTGTCAATACTATATAGAACGCCAAGCATATCCATATAAACTATGGATATGCATAGAAAACCATACAAAAGTAAAAAAAAATTATGTATAGAAAAATATACATATATTTATATAAGTGAATCGTATGGATATGGCTTATAGGTATAATACCTATAAGGCATAATAATGTATAACAAGTAAATATACATTGAAATGTGAATGCATTGTATGGATATGGCATATAAATGCCATATATATAGAAATAAATTGTATATCAATGATATAACAATTATAAACCTAGTGAGGGGCGGCACTAGTGAATGAATCGTATGGATATGGCTTATAGGTATAATACCTATAAGGCATAATAATGTATAATATAATAAATATACATTAAGATATGAATGGATTGTATAAATATGGCATAGAAATGCCATATACATAAGAATAAATGGTAGAATTTACCCATATATCACTGAAACACGATATATAAACCTAGTGATAGCTGGCACTAGTACTGTAAACAGGCACGCAATAGTGCGTGGGGTAAAAAACTACTATAGGGAGGTGGTCGTTGGCGGGCCCCTCCTCGTATTGGTCAAAACTTATGTTATGCATATGAATTTGTCAATACTATATAGAACGCCAAGCATATCCATATAAACTATGGATATGCATAGAAATCCATACAAAAGTAAAAAAAAATTATGTATAGAAAAAAATATACATATATTTATATAAGTGAATCGTATGGATATGGCTTATAGGTATAATACCTATAAGGCATAATAATGTATAACAAGTAAATATACATTGAAATGTGAATGCATTGTATGGATATGGCATATAAATGCCATATATATAGAAATAAATTGTATATCAATGATATAACAATTATAAACCTAGTGAGGGGCGGCACTAGTGAATGAATCGTATGGATATGGCTTATAGGTATAATACCTATAAGGCATAATAATGTATAATATAATAAATATACATTAAGATATGAATGGATTGTATAAATATGGCATAGAAATGCCATATACATAAGAATAAATGGTAGAATTTACCCATATATCACTGAAACACGATATATAAACCTAGTGATAGCTGGCACTAGTACTGTAAACAGGCACGCAATAGTGCGTGGGGTAAAAAACTACTATAGGGAGGTGGTCGTTGGCGGGCCCCTCCTCGTATTGGTCAAAACTTATGTTATGCATATGAATTTGTCAATACTATATAGAACGCCAAGCATATCCATATAAACTATGGATATGCATAGAAATCCATACAAAAATAAAAAAAAATTATGTATAGAAAAATATACATATATTTATATAAGTGAATCGTATGGATATGGCTTATAGGTATAATACCTATAAGGCATAATAATGTATAACAAGTAAATATACATTGAAATGTGAATGCATTGTATGGATATGGCATATAAATGCCATATATATAGAAATAAATTGTATATCAATGATATAACAATTATAAACCTAGTGAGGGGCGGCACTAGTGAATGAATCGTATGGATATGGCTTATAGGTATAATACCTATAAGGCATAATAATGTATAATATAATAAATATACATTAAGATATGAATGG
>NW_023665731.1:0-2500 GCF_014743375.2 Drosophila subpulchrella | reverse complement strand
AATGAGGCCATTTACCCATAGAGGGTGCCAGGCCCGTATAACGTTAATGATTACTAGATGATGTTTCCAAAGAGTCGTGTTGCTTGATAGTGCAGCACTAAGTGGGTGGTAAACTCCATCTAAAACTAAATATAACCATGAGACCGATAGTAAACAAGTACCGTGAGGGAAAGTTGAAAAGAACTCTGAATAGAGAGTTAAACAGTACGTGAAACTGCTTAGAGGTTAAGCCCGATGAACCTGAATATCCGTTATGGAAAATTCATCATTAAAATTGTAATATTTAAACAATATTATGATAATAGTGTGCATTTTTTCCATATAAGGACATTGTAATCTATTAGCATACAAAATTTATCATAAAATATAACTTATAGTTTATTCAAATTAATTTGCTTGCATTTTAACACAGAATAAATGTTATTAATTTGATAAAGTGCTGATAGATTTATATGAATACAGTGCGTTAATTTTTCGGAATTATATAATGGCATAATTATCATTGATTTTTGTGTTTATTATATGCACTTGTATGATTAACAATGCGAAAGATTCAGGATACCTTCGGGACCCGTCTTGAAACACGGACCAAGGAGTCTAACATATGTGCAAGTTATTGGGATATAAACCTAATAGCGTAATTAACTTGACTAATAATGGGATTAGTTTTTTAACTATTTATAGCTAATTAACACAATCCCGGGGCGTTCTATATAGTTATGTATAATGATATTTATATTATTTATGCCTCTAACTGGAACGTACCTTGAGCATATATGCTGTGACCCGAAAGATGGTGAACTATACTTGATCAGGTTGAAGTCAGGGGAAACCCTGATGGAAGACCGAAACAGTTCTGACGTGCAAATCGATTGTCAGAATTGAGTATAGGGGCGAAAGACCAATCGAACCATCTAGTAGCTGGTTCCTTCCGAAGTTTCCCTCAGGATAGCTGGTGCATTTTAATGTTATATAAAATAATCTTATCTGGTAAAGCGAATGATTAGAGGCCTTAGGGTCGAAACGATCTTAACCTATTCTCAAACTTTAAATGGGTAAGAACCTTAACTTTCTTGATATGAAGTTCAAGGTTATGATATAATGTGCCCAGTGGGCCACTTTTGGTAAGCAGAACTGGCGCTGTGGGATGAACCAAACGTAATGTTACGGTGCCCAAATTAACAACTCATGCAGATACCATGAAAGGCGTTGGTTGCTTAAAACAGCAGGACGGTGATCATGGAAGTCGAAATCCGCTAAGGAGTGTGTAACAACTCACCTGCCGAAGCAACTAGCCCTTAAAATGGATGGCGCTTAAGTTGTATACCTATACATTACCGCTAAAGTAGATGATTTATATTACTTGTGATATAAATTTTGAAACTTTAGTGAGTAGGAAGGTACAATGGTATGCGTAGAAGTGTTTGGCGTAAGCCTGCATGGAGCTGCCATTGGTACAGATCTTGGTGGTAGTAGCAAATAATCGAATGAGACCTTGGAGGACTGAAGTGGAGAAGGGTTTCGTGTGAACAGTGGTTGATCACGAGTTAGTCGGTCCTAAGTTCAAGGCGAAAGCCGAAAATTTTCAAGTAAAACACAAATGCCATACAAATATAATTATATTATATAAATCAAGCTAATTAATATACTTGAATAATTTTGAACGAAAGGGAATACGGTTCCAATTCCGTAACCTGTTGAGTATCCGTTTGTTATTAAATATGGGCCTCGTGCTCATCCTGGCAACAGGAACGACCATAAAGAAGCCGTCGAGAGATATCGGAAGAGTTTTCTTTTCTGTTTTATAGCCGTACTACCATGGAAGTCTTTCGCAGAGAGATATGGTAGATGGGCTAGAAGAGCATGACATATACTGTTGTGTCGATATTTTCTCCTCGGACCTTGAAAATTTATGGTGGGGACACGCAAACTTCTCAACAGGCCGTACCAATATCCGCAGCTGGTCTCCAAGGTGAAGAGTCTCTAGTCGATAGAATAATGTAGGTAAGGGAAGTCGGCAAATTAGATCCGTAACTTCGGGATAAGGATTGGCTCTGAAGATTGAGATAGTCGGGCTTGATTGGGAAACAATAACATGGTTTATGTGCTCGTTCTGGGTAAATAGAGTGTCTGGCATTTATGTTGGTCACTTGTTCCCCGGATAGTTTAGTTACGTAGCCAATTGTGGAACTTTCTTGCTAAAATTTTTAAGAATACTAATTGGGTTAAACCAATTAGTTCTTATTAATTATAACGATTATCAATTAACAATCAATTCAGAACTGGCACGGACTTGGGGAATCCGACTGTCTAATTAAAACAAAGCATTGTGATGGCCCTAGCGGGTGTTGACACAATGTGATTTCTGCCCAGTGCTCTGAATGTCAAAGTGAAGAAATTCAAGTAAGCGCGGGTCAACGGCGGGAGTAACTATGACTCTCTTAAGGTAGCCAAATGCCTCGTCATCTAATTAGTGACGCGCATGAATGGATTAACGAGA
>NW_023665730.1:300000-474131 GCF_014743375.2 Drosophila subpulchrella | reverse complement strand
TAGATTCGTCGGAAAGTATGTAACAGGCAGAAGGAAGCGTTTCCGACCCCATAAAGTATATATATTCTTGATCAGGATCACTATCCGAGTAGATCTAGGCATGTCCGTCTGTCCGACTGTCCGTATGAACGCTGAGATCTCGGAAACTATAAGAGCTACAATACTGGGATTAGGCATGCAGATTCCTGAGATTCCTGCGCAGCGCAAGTTTGTTTCAGCAGAGTGCCACGCCCACTCAAGCGCCCACAAATCACCCAAAACTGTGGCTCCTACAGTTTTTATGCTAGAATTAAAATTTTAACTGAAATGTATTGGTCTCGTCAATACCTATCGATTGATCTAAAAAAAACTTTTCCACGCATACCCTAACGCCCACAACGCTTAAATCTGTCTTCCGCCGGTAGGTGGCTCCATTGTTATACCCGTTACTCGTAGAGTAAAAGGGTATACTAGATTCGTCGAAAAGTATGTAACAGGCAGAAGGAAGCGTTTCCGACCCCATAAAGTATATATATTCTTGATCAGGATCACTATCCGAGTCGATCTAGCCATGTCCCTCTGTCCGTCTGTCCGTATGAACGCTGAGATCTCGGAAACTATAAGAGCTACAATACTGGGATTAGGCATGCAGATTCCTGAGATTCCTGCGCAGCGCAAGTTTGTTTCAGCAGAGTGCCACGCCCACTCTAACGCCCACAAATCGCCCAAAACTGTGGCTCCTACAGTTTTGATGCTAGAACTAAAATTTTAACTGAAATGTATTGGTCTCGTCAATAGGTATCGATTGATCTAAAAAAAAAATTTTCCACGCCTACCCTAACGGCCACAACGCTTAAATCTGTCTTCCGCCGGTAGGTGGCGCATTTCAATCTCGCTTTGCTGCTTGCATATCTCCATTTCCCTTTGGTTCCATAGGCTGAGTAACGGGTATCTGATAGTCGAGGTACTCGACTATAGCGTTCTCCCTTGTTATACCCGTTACTCGTAGAGATAAAGGGTATACTAGATTCGTCGGAAAGTATGTAACAGGCAAAAGGAAGCGTTTCCGACCCCATAAAGTATATATATTCTTGATCAGGATCACTATCCGAGTAGATCTAGGCATGTCCGTCTGTCCGACTGTCCGTATGAACGCTGAGATCTCGGAAACTATAAGAGCTACAATACTGGGATTAGGCATGCAGATTCCTGAGATTCCTGCGCAGCGCAAGTTTGTTTCAGCAGAGTGCCACGCCCACTCAAGCGCCCACAAATCACCCAAAACTGTGGCTCCTACAGTTTTTATGCTAGAATTAAAATTTTAACTGAAATGTATTGGTCTCGTCAATACCTATCGATTGATCTAAAAAAACTTTTCCACGCATACCCTAACGCCCACAACGCTTAAATCTGTCTTCCGCCGGTAGGTGGCTCCATTGTTATACCCCTTACTCGTAGAGTAAAAGGGTATACTAGATTCGTCGAAAAGTATGTAACAGGCAGAAGGAAGCGTTTCCGACCCCATAAAGTATATATATTCTTGATCAGGATCACTATCCGAGTCGATCTAGCCATGTCCGTCTGTCCGTCTGTCCGTATGAACGCTGAGATCTCGGAAACTATAAGAGCTACAATACTGGGATTAGGCATGCAGATTCCTGAGATTCCTGCGCAGCGCAAGTTTGTTTCAGCAGAGTGCCACGCCCACTCTAACGCCCACAAATCGCCCAAAACTGTGGCTCCTACAGTTTTGATGCTAGAACTAAAATTTTAACTGAAATGTATTGGTCTCGTCAATACGTATCGATTGATCTAAAAAAAAAATTTTCCACGCCTACCCTAACGCCCACAACGCTTAAATCTGTCTTCCGCCGGTAGGTGGCGCATTTCAATCTCGCTTTGCTGCTTGCATATCTCCATTTCCCTTTGGTTCCTTAGGCTGAGTAACGGGTATCTGATAGTCGAGGTACTCGACTATAGCGTTCTCCCTTGTTATACCCTTTACTCGTAGAGATAAAGGGTATACTAGATTCGTCGGAAAGTATGTAACAGGCAGAAGGAAGCGTTTCCGACCCCATAAAGTATATATATTCTTGATCAGGATCACTATCCGAGTAGATCTAGGTATGTCCGTCTGTCCGACTGTCCGTATGAACGCTGAGATCTCGGAAACTATAAGAGCTACAATACTGGGATTAGGCATGCAGATTCCTGAGATTCCTGCGCAGCGCAAGTTTGTTTCAGCAGAGTGCCACGCCCACTCTAACGCCCACAAATCGCCCAAAACTGTGGCTCCTACAGTTTTGATGCTAGAACTAAAATTTTAACTGAAATGTATTGGTCTCGTCAATACGTATCGATTGATCTAAAAAAAAATTTTCCACGCCTACCCTAACGCCCACAACGCTTAAATCTGTCTTCCGCCGGTAGGTGGCGCATTTCAATCTCGCTTTGCTGCTTGCATATCTCCATTTCCCTTTGGTTCCTTAGGCTGAGTAACGGGTATCTGATAGTCGAGGTACTCGACTATAGCGTTCTCCCTTGTTATACCCTTTACTCGTAGAGATAAAGGGTATACTAGATTCGTCGAAAAGTATGTAACAGGCAGAAGGAAGCGTTTCCGACCCCATAAAGTATATATATTCTTGATCAGGATCACTATCCGAGTAGATCTAGGCATGTCCGTCTGTCCGACTGTCCGTATGAACGCTGAGATCTCGGAAACTATAAGAGCTACAATACTGGGATTAGGCATGCAGATTCCTGAGATTCCTGCGCAGCGCAAGTTTGTTTCAGCAGAGTGCCACGCCCACTCAAGCGCCCACAAATCACCCAAAACTGTGGCTCCTACAGTTTTTATGCTAGAATTAAAATTTTAACTGAAATGTATTGGTCTCGTCAATACCTATCGATTGATCTAAAAAAAATTTTCCACGCCTACCCTAACGCCCACAACGCTTAAATCTGTCTTCCGCCGGTAGGTGGCTCCATTGTTATACCCGTTACTCGTAGAGTAAAAGGGTATACTAGATTCGTCGAAGAGTATGTAACAGGCAGAAGGAAGCGTTTCCGACCCCATAAAGTATATATATTCTTGATCAGGATCACTATCCGAGTCGATCTAGCCATGTCCGTCTGTCCGTCTGTCCGTATGAACGCTGAGATCTCGGAAACTATAAGAGCTACAATACTGGGATTAGGCATGCAGATTCCTGAGATTCCTGCGCAGCGCAAGTTTGTTTCAGCAGAGTGCCACGCCCACTCTAACGCCCACAAATCGCCCAAAACTGTGGCTCCTACAGTTTTGATGCTAGAACTAAAATTTTAACTGAAATGTATTGGTCTCGTCAATACCTATCGATTGATCTAAAAAAAAAATTTTCCACGCCTACCCTAACGCCCACAACGCTTAAATCTGTCTTCCGCCGGTAGGTGGCGCATTTCAATCTCGCTTTGCTGCTTGCATATCTCCATTTCCCTTTGGTTCCTTAGGCTGAGTAACGGGTATCTGATAGTCGAGGTACTCGACTATAGCGTTCTCCCTTGTTATACCCTTTACTCGTAGGGTAAAAGGGTATACTAGATTCGTCGGAAAGTATGTAACAGGCAGAAGGAAGCGTTTCCGACCCCATAAAGTATATATATTCTTGATCAGGATCACTATCCGAGTCGATCTAGGCATGTCCGTCTGTCCGTCTGTCCGTATGAACGCTGAGATCTCGGAAACTATAAGAGCTACAATACAGGGATTAGGCATGCAGATTCCTGAGATTCCTTCGCAGCGCAAGTTTGTTTCAGCAGAGTGCCACGCCCAGTCTTACGCCCACAAATCGCCCAAAACTGTGGCTCATACAGTTTTGATGCTAGAATTAAAATTTTAACTGAAATGTATTGGTCTCGTCAATACCTATCGACTGATCTAAAAAAATTGCCACGCCTACCCTAACGCCCACAACGCTTAAATCTGTCTTCCGCCGGTAGGTGGCGCATTTCAATCTCGCTTTGCTGCTTGCATATCTCATTTCCCCTTGATTCCTTAGGCTGAGTAACAGGTATCTGATAGTCGAGGTACTCGACTATAGCGTTCTCCATTGTTATACCCGTTACTCGTAGAGTAAAAGGGTATACTAGATTCGTCGGAAAGTATGTAACAGGCAGAAGGAAGCGTTTACGACCCCATAAAGTATATATATTCTTGATCAGGATCACTATCCGAGTCGATCTAGCCATGTCCGTCTGTCCGTCTGTCCGTAGGAACGCTGAGATCTCGGAAACTATAAGAGCTACAATACTGGGATTAGGCATGCAGATTCCTGAGATTCCTGCGCAGCGCAAGTTTGTTTCAGCAGAGTGCCACGCCCACTCAAGCGCCCACAAATCACCCAAAACTGTGGCTCCTACAGTTTTTATGCTAGAATTAAAATTTTAACTGAAATGTATTGGTCTCGTCAATACCTATCGATTGATCTAAAAAAAAATTTTCCACGCCTACCCTAACGCCCACAACGCTTAAATCTGTCTTCCGCCGGTAGGTGGCGCATTTCAATCTCGCTTTGCTGCTTGCATATCTCCATTTCCCTTTGGTTCCTTAGGCTGAGTAACGGGTATCTGATAGTCGAGGTACTCGACTATAGCGTTCTCCCTTGTTATACCCTTTACTCGTAGGGTAAAAGGGTATACTAGATTCGTCGGAAAGTATATAACAGGCAGAAGGAAGCGTTTCCGACCCCATAAAGTATATATATTCTTGATCAGGATCACTATCCGAGTCGATCTAGGCATGTCCGTCTGTCCGTCTGTCCGTATGAACGCTAAGATCTCGGAAACTATAAGAGCTACAATACAGGGATTAGGCATGCAGATTCCTGAGATTCCTTCGCAGCGCAAGTTTGTTTCAGCAGAGTGCCACGCCCAGTCTTACGCCCACAAATCGCCCAAAACTGTGGCACATACAGTTTTGATGCTAGAATTAAAATTTTAACTGAAATGTATTGGTCTCGTCAATACCTATCGACTGATCTAAAAAAATTGCCACGCCTACCCTAACGCCCACAACGCTTAAATCTGTCTTCCGCCGGTAGGTGGCGCATTTCAATCTCGCTTTGCTGCTTGCATATCTCATTTCCCTTTGATTCCTTAGGCTGAGTAACAGGTATCTGATAGTCGAGGTACTCGACTATAGCGTTCTCCATTGTTATACCCGTTACTTGTAGAGTAAAAGGGTATACTAGATTCGACGGAAAGTATGTAACAGGCAGAAGGAAGCGTTTACGACCCCATAAAGTATATATATTCTTGATCAGGATCACTATCCGAGTCGATCTAGCCATGTCCGTCTGTCCGTCTGTCCGTAGGAACGCTGAGATCTCGGAAACTATAAGAGCTACAATACTGGGATTAGGCATGCAGATTCCTGAGATTCCTGCGCAGCGCAAGTTTGTTTCAGCAGAGTGCCACGCCAACTCTTACGCCCACAAATCGCCCAAAACTGTGGCTCCTACAGTTTTGATGCTAGAATTAAAATTTTAACTGAAATGTATTGGTCTCGTCAATACCTATCGATTGATCTAAAAAAAATTTTCCACGCCTACCCTAACGCCCACAACGCTTAAATCTGTCTTCCGCCGGTAGGTGGCTCCATTGTTATACCCGTTACTCGTAGAGTAAAAGGGTATACTAGATTCGTCGGAAAGTATGTAACAGGTAGAAGGAAGCGTTTACGACCCCATAAAGTATATATATTCTTGATCAGGATCACTATCCGAGTAGATCTAGGCATGTCCGTCTGTCCGTCTGTCCGTATGAACGCTGAGATCTCGGAAACTATAAGAGCTACAATACTGGGATTAGGCATGCAGATTCCTGAGATTCCTGCGCAGCGCAAGTTTGTTTCAGCAGAGTGCCACGCCCACTCAAACGCCCACAAATCACCCAAAACTGTGGCTCCTACAGTTTTTATGCTAGAATTAAAATTTTAACTGAAATGTATTGATCTCGTCAATACCTATCGATTGATCTAAAAAAAAAATTTTCCACGCCTACCCTAACGCCCACAACGCTTAAATTTGTCTTCCGCCGGTAGGTGGCGCATTTCAATCTCGCTTTGCTGCTTGCATATCTCCATTTCCCTTTGGTTCCATAGGCTGAGTAACGGGTATCTGATAGTCGAGGTATTCGACTATAGCGTTCTCCCTTGTTATACCCGTTACTCGTAGAGATAAAGGGTATACTAGATTCGTCGGAAAGTATGTAACAGGCAGAAGGAAGCGTTTCCGACCCCATAAAGTATATATATTCTTGATCAGGATCACTATCCGAGTAAATCTAGGCATGTCCGTCTGTCCGACTGTCCGTATGAACGCTGAGATCTCGGAAACTATAAGAGCTACAATACTGGGATTAGGCATGCAGATTCCTGAGATTCCTGCGCAGCGCAAGTTTGTTTCAGCAGAGTGCCACGCTCACTCAAGCGCCCACAAATCACCCAAAACTGTGGCTCCTACAGTTTTTATGCTAGAATTAAAATTTTAACTGAAATGTATTGGTCTCGTCAATACCTATCGATTGATCTAAAAAAAAATTTTCCACGCCTACCCTAACGCCCACAACGCTTAAATCTGTCTTCCGCCGGTAGGTGGCGCATTTCAATCTCGCTTTGCTGCTTGCATATCTCCATTTCCCTTTGGTTCCTTAGGCTGAGTAACGGGTATCTGATAGTCGAGGTACTCGACTATAGCGTTCTCCATTGTTATACCCGTTACTCGTAGAGTAAAAGGGTATACTAGATTCGTCGGAAAGTATGTAACAGGCAGAAGGAAGCGTTTACGACCCCATAAAGTATATATATTCTTGATCAGGATCACTATCCGAGTCGATCTAGCCATGTCCGTCTGTCCGTCTGTCCGTAGGAACGCTGAGATCTCGGAAACTATAAGAGCTACAATACTGGGATTAGGCATGCAGATTCCTGAGATTCCTGCGCAGCGCAAGTTTGTTTCAGCAGAGTGCCACGCCCACTCAAGCGCCCACAAATCACCCAAAACTGTGGCTCCTACAGTTTTTATGCTAGAATTAAAATTTTAACTGAAATGTATTGGTCTCGTCAATACCTATCGATTGATCTAAAAAAAATTTTCCACGCCTACCCTAACGCCCACAACGCTTAAATCTGTCTTCCGCCGGTAGGTGGCGCATTTCAATCTCGCTTTGCTGCTTGCATATCTCCATTTCCCTTTGGTTCCTTAGGCTGAGTAACGGGTATCTGATAGTCGAGGTACTCGACTATAGCGTTCTCCCTTGTTATACCCTTTACTCGTAGGGTAAAAGGGTATACTAGATTCGTCGGAAAGTATGTAACAGGCAGAAGGAAGCGTTTCCGACCCCATAAAGTATATATATTCTTGATCAGGATAACTATCCGAGTCGATCTAGGCATGTCCGTCTGTCCGTCTGTCCGTATGAACGCTAAGATCTCGGAAACTATAAGAGCTACAATACAGGGATTAGGCATGCAGATTCCTGAGATTCCTTCGCAGCGCAAGTTTGTTTCAGCAGAGTGCCACGCCCAGTCTTACGCCCACAAATCGCCCAAAACTGTGGCACATACAGTTTTGATGCTAGAATTAAAATTTTAACTGAAATGTATTGGTCTCGTCAATACCTATCGACTGATCTAAAAAAATTGCCACGCCTACCCTAACGCCCACAACGCTTAAATCTGTCTTCCGCCGGTAGGTGGCGCATTTCAATCTCGCTTTGCTGCTTGCATATCTCATTTCCCTTTGATTCCTTAGGCTGAGTAACAGGTATCTGATAGTCGAGGTACTCGACTATAGCGTTCTCCATTGTTATACCCGTTACTTGTAGAGTAAAAGGGTATACTAGATTCGTCGGAAAGTATGTAACAGGCAGAAGGAAGCGTTTACGACTCCATAAAGTATATATATTCTTGATCAGGATCACTATCCGAGTCGATCTAGACATGTCCGTCTGTCCGTCTGTCCGTAGGAACGCTGAGATCTCGGAAACTATAAGAGCTACAATACTGGGATTAGGCATGCAGATTCCTGAGATTCCTGCGCAGCGCAAGTTTGTTTCAGCAGAGTGCCACGCCAACTCTTACGCCCACAAATCGCCCAAAACTGTGGCTCCTACAGTTTTGATGCTAGAATTAAAATTTTAACTGAAATGTATTGGTCTCGTCAATACCTATCGACTGATCTAAAAAAAATTGCCACGCCTACCCTAACGCCCACAACGCTTAAATCTGTCTTCCGCCGGTAGGTGGCTCCATTGTTATACCCGTTACTCGTAGAGTAAAAGGGTATACTAGATTCGTCGGAAAGTATGTAACAGGTAGAAGGAAGCGATTACGACCCCATAAAGTATATATATTCTTGATCAGGATCACTATCCGAGTAGATCTAGGCATGTCCGTCTGTCCGTCTGTCCGTATGAACGCTGAGATCTCGGAAACTATAAGAGCTACAATACTGGGATTAGGCATGCAGATTCCTGAGATTCCTGCGCAGCGCAAGTTTGTTTCAGCAGAGTGCCACGCTCACTCAAGCGCCCACAAATCACCCAAAACTGTGGCTCCTACAGTTTTTATGCTAGAATTAAAATTTTAACTGAAATGTATTGGTCTCGTCAATACCTATCGATTGATTTAAAAAAAAAATTTTCCACGCCTACCCTAACGCCCACAACGCTTAAATTTGTCTTCCGCCGGTAGGTGGCGCATTTCAATCTCGCTTTGCTGCTTGCATATCTCCATTTCCCTTTGGTTCCATAGGCTGAGTAACGGGTATCTGATAGTCGAGGTATTCGACTATAGCGTTCTCCCTTGTTATACCCGTTACTCGTAGAGATAAAGGGTATACTAGATTCGTCGGAAAGTATGTAACAGGCAGAAGGAAGCGTTTCCGACCCCATAAAGTATATATATTCTTGATCAGGATCACTATCCGAGTAAATCTAGGCATGTCCGTCTGTCCGACTGTCCGTATGAACGCTGAGATCTCGGAAACTATAAGAGCTACAATACTGGGATTAGGCATGCAGATTCCTGAGATTCCTGCGCAGCGCAAGTTTGTTTCAGCAGAGTGCCACGCTCACTCAAGCGCCCACAAATCACCCAAAACTGTGGCTCCTACAGTTTTTATGCTAGAATTAAAATTTTAACTGAAATGTATTGGTCTCGTCAATACCTATCGATTGATCTAAAAAAAAATTTTCCACGCCTACCCTAACGCCCACAACGCTTAAATCTGTCTTCCGCCGGTAGGTGGCTCCATTGTTATACCCGTTACTCGTAGAGTAAAAGGGTATACTAGATTCGTGGGAAAGTATGTAACAGGCAGAAGGAAGCGTTTCCGACCCCATAAAGTATATATATATTTTTGATCAGGATCACTATCCGAGTCGATCTAGCTATGTCCGTCTGTCCGTCTGTCCGTATGAACGCTGAGATCTCGGAAACTATAAGAGCTACAATACTGGGATTAGGCATGCAGATTCCTGAGATTCCTGCGCAGCGCAAGTTTGTTTCAGCAGAGTGCCACGCCCACTCTTACGCCCACAAATCGCCCAAAACTGTGGCTCATACAGTTTTGATGCTAGAATTAAAATTTTAACTGAAATGTATTGGTCTCGTCAATACCTATCGACTGATCTAAAAAAATTGCCACGCCTACCCTAACGCCCACAACGCTTAAATCTGTCTTCCGCCGGTAGGTGGCGCATTTCAATCTCGCTTTGCTGCTTGCATATCTCCATTTCCCTTTGATTCCTTAGGCTGAGTAACGGGTATCTGATAGTCGAGGTACTCGACTATAGCGTTCTCCATTGTTATACCCGTTACTCGTAGAGTAAAAGGGTATACTAGATTCGTCGGAAAGTATGTAACAGGCAGAAGGAAGCGTTTCCGACCCCATAAAGTATATATATTCTTGATCAGGATCACTATCCGAGTAGATCTAGGCATGTCCGTCTGTCCGACTGTCCGTATGAACGCTGAGATCTCGGAAACTATAAGAGCTACAATACTGGGATTAGGCATGCAGATTCCTGAGATTCCTGCGCAGCGCAAGTTTGTTTCAGCAGAGTGCCACGCTCACTCAAGCGCCCACAAATCGCCCAAAACTGTGGCTCATACAGTTTTGATGCTAGAATTAAAATTTTAACTGAAATGTATTGGTCTCGTCAATACCTATCGAATGATCTAAAAAAATTGCCACGCCTACCCTAACGCCCACAACGCTTAAATCTGTCTTCCGCCGGTAGGTGGCGCATTTCAATCTCGCTTTGCTGCTTGCATAACTCCATTTCCCTTTGATTCCTTAGGCTGAGTAACGGGTATCTGATAGTCGAGGTACTCGACTATAGCGTTCTCCATTGTTATACCCGTTACTCGTAGAGTAAAAGGGTATACTAGATTCGTCGGAAAGTATGTAACAGGCAGAAGGAAGCGTTTACGACCCCATAAAGTATATATATTCTTGATCAGGATCACTATCCGAGTCGATCTAGCCATGTCCGTCTGTCCGTCTGTCCGTATGAACGCTGAGATCTCGGAAACTATAAGAGCTACAATACTGGGATTAGGCATGCAGATTCCTGAGATTCCTGCGCAGCGCAAGTTTGTTTCAGCAGAGTGCCACCCTCACTCAAGCGCCCACAAATCACCCAAAACTGTGGCTCCTACAGTTTTTATGCTAGAATTAAAATTTTAACTGAAATGTATTGGTCTCGTCAATACCTATCGATTGATCTAAAAAAAATTTTCCGCGCCTACCCTAACGCCCACAACGCTTAAATCTGTCTTCCGCCGGTAGGTGGCTCCATTGTTATACCCGTTACTCGTAGAGTAAAAGGGTATACTAGATTCGTCGGAAAGTATGTAACAGGCAGAAGGAAGCGTTTCCGACCCCATAAAGTATATATATTCTTGATCAGGATCACTATCCGAGTCGATCTAGCTATGTCCGTCTGTCCGTCTGTCCGTATGAACGCTGAGATCTCGGAAACTATAAGAGCTACAATACTGGGATTAGGCATGCAGATTCCTGAGATTCCTGCGCAGCGCAAGTTTGTTTCAGCAGAGTGCCACGCCCACTCTTACGCCCACAAATCGCCCAAAACTGTGGCTCATACAGTTTTGATGCTAGAATTAAAATTTTAACTGAAATGTATTGGTCTCGTCAATACCTATCGACTGATCTAAAAAAATTGCCACGCCTACCCTAACGCCCACAACGCTTAAATCTGTCTTCCGCCGGTAGGTGGCGCATTTCAATCTCGCTTTGCTGCTTGCATATCTCCATTTCCCTTTGATTCCTTAGGCTGAGTAACGGGTATCTGATAGTCGAGGTACTCGACTATAGCGTTCTCCATTGTTATACCCGTTACTCGTAGAGTAAAAGGGTATACTAGATTCGTCGGAAAGTATGTAACAGGCAGAAGGAAGCGTTTCCGACCCCATAAAGTATATATATTCTTGATCAGGATCACTATCCGAGTAGATCTAGGCATGTCCGTCTGTCCGACTGTCCGTATGAACGCTGAGATCTCGGAAACTATAAGAGCTACAATACTGGGATTAGGCATGCAGATTCCTGAGATTCCTGCGCAGCGCAAGTTTGTTTCAGCAGAGTGCCACGCTCACTCAAGCGCCCACAAATCGCCCAAAACTGTGGCTCATACAGTTTTGATGCTAGAATTAAAATTTTAACTGAAATGTATTGGTCTCGTCAATACCTATCGACTGATCTAAAAAAATTGCCACGCCTACCCTAACGCCCACAACGCTTAAATCTGTCTTCCGCCGGTAGGTGGCGCATTTCAATCTCGCTTTGCTGCTTGCATATCTCCATTTCCCTTTGGTTCCTTAGGCTGAGTAACGGGTATCTGATAGTCGAGGTACTCGACTATAGCGTTCTCCATTGTTATACCCGTTACTCGTAGAGTAAAAGGGTATACTAGATTCGTCGGAAAGTATGTAACAGGCAGAAGGAAGCGTTTCCGACCCCATAAAGTATATATTCTTGATCAGGATCATTATCCGAGTCGATCTAGCCATGTCCGTCTGTCCGTCTGGCCGTATGAACGCTGAGATCTCGGAAACTATAAGAGCTACAATACTGGGATTAGGCATGCAGATTCCTGAGATTCCTGCGCAGCGCAAGTTTGTTTCAGCAGAGTGCCACGCCCACTCTAACGCCCACAAATCGCCCAAAACTGTGGCTCCTACAGTTTTGATGCTAGAACTAAAATTTTAACTGAAATGTATTGGTCTCGTCAATACCTATCGATTGATCTAAAAAAAATTTTCCACGCCTACCCTAACGCCCACAACGCTTAAATCTGTCTTCCGCCGGTAGGTGGCGCATTTCAATCTCGCTTTGCTGCTTGCATATCTCCATTTCCCTTTGGTTCCTTAGGCTAAGTAACGGGTATCTGATAGTCGAGGTACTCGACTATAGCGTTCTCCCTTGTTATACCCTTTACTCGTAGGGTAAAAGGGTATACTAGATTCGTCGGAAAGTATGTAACAGGCAGAAGGAAGCGTTTACGACCCCATAAAGTATATATATTCTTGATCAGGATCACTATCCGAGTCGATCTAGGCATGTCCGTCTGTCCGTCTGTCCGTATGAACGCTGAGATCTCGGAAACTATAAGAGCTACAATACAGGGATTAGGCATGCAGATTCCTGAGATTCCTGCGCAGCGCAAGTTTGTTTCAGCAGAGTGCCACGCCCACTCTTACGCCCACAAATCGCCCAAAACGGTGGCTCCTACAGTTTTGATGCTAGAATTAAAATTTTAACTGAAATGTATTGGTCTCGTCAATACCTATCGACTGATCTAAAAAAATTGCCACGCCTACCCTAACGCCCACAACGCTTAAATCTGTCTTCCGCCGGTAGGTGGCGCATTTCAATCTCGCTTTGCTGCTTGCTTATCTCCATTTCCCTTTGATTCCTTAGGCTGAGTAACGGGTATCTGATAGTCGAGGTACTCGACTATAGCGTTCTCCATTGTTATACCCGTTACTCGTAGAGTAAAAGGGTATACTAGATTCGTCGGAAAGTATGTAACAGGCAGAAGGAAGCGTTAACGACCCCATAAAGTATATATATTCTTGATCAGGATCACTATCCGAGTCGATCTAGCCATGTCCGTCTGTCCGTCTGTCCGTATGAACGCTGAGATCTCGGAAACTATAAGAGCTACAATACTGGGATTAGGCATGCAGATTCCTGAGATTCCTGCGCAGCGCAAGTTTGTTTCAGCAGAGTGCCACGCCCACTCAAGCGCCCACAAATCACCCAAAACTGTGGCTCCTACAGTTTTTATGCTAGAATTAAAATTTTAACTGAAATGTATTGGTCTCGTCAATACCTATCGATTGATCTAAAAAAAATTTTCCGCGCCTACCCTAACGCCCACAACGCTTAAATCTGTCTTCCGCCGGTAGGTGGCTCCATTGTTATACCCGTTACTCGTAGAGTAAAAGGGTATACTAGATTCGTCGGAAAGTATGTAACAGGCAGAAGGAAGCGTTTCCGACCCCATAAAGTATATATATTCTTGATCAGGATCACTATCCGAGTCGATCTAGCTATGTCCGTCTGTCCGTATGAACGCTGAGATCTCGGAAACTATAAGAGCTACAATACTGGGATTAGGCATGCAGATTCCTGAGATTCCTGCGCAGCGCAAGTTTGTTTCAGCAGAGTGCCACGTCCACTCTTACGCCCACAAATCGCCCAAAACTGTGGCTCCTACAGTTTTGATGCTAGAATTAAAATTTTAACTGAAATGTATAGGTCTCGTCAATACCTATCGATTGATCTAAAAAAAATTTTCCGCGCCTACCCTAACGCCCACAACGCTTAAATCTGTCTTCCGCCGGTAGGTGGCTCCATTGTTATACCCGTTACTCGTAGAGTAAAAGGGTATACTAGATTCGTCGGAAAGTATGTAACAGGCAGAAGGAAGCGTTTCCGACCCCATAAAGTATATATATTCTTGATCAGGATCACTATCCGAGTCGATCTAGCTATGTCCGTCTGTCCGTCTCTCCGTCTGTCCGTATGAACGCTGAGATCTCGGAAACTATAAGAGCTACAATACTGGGATTAGGCATGCAGATTCCTGAGATTCCTGCGCAGCGCAAGTTTGTTTCAGCAGAGTGCCACGCCCACTCTAACGCCCACAAATCGCCCAAAACTGTGGCTCCTACAGTTTTGATGCTAGAACTAAAATTTTAACTGAAATGTATTGGTCTCGTCAATACCTATCGATTGATCTAAAGAAAAAATTTTCCACGCCTACCCTTACGCCCACAACGCTTAAATCTGTCTTCCGCCGGTAGGTGGCTCCATTGTTATACCCGTTACTCGTAGAGTAAAAGGGTATACTAGATTCGTCGGAAAGTATGTAACAGGCAGAAGGAAGCGTTTCCGACCCCATAAAGTATATATATTCTTGATCAGGATCACTATCCGAGTCGATCTAGCTATGTCCGTCTGTCCGTCTGTCCGTATGAACGCTGAGATCTCGGAAACTATAAGAGCTACAATACTGGGATTAGGCATGCAGATTCCTGAGATTCCTGCGCAGCGCAAGTTTGTTTCAGCAGAGTGCCACGCCCACTCTTACGCCCACAAATCGCCCAAAACTGTGGCTCCTACAGTTTTGATGCTAGAATTACAATTTTAACTGAAATGTATTGGTCTCGTCAATACCTATCGACTGATCTAAAAAAATTGCCACGCCTACCCTAACGCCCACAACGCTTAAATCTGTCTTCCGCCGGTAGGTGGCTCCATTGTTATACCCGTTACTCGTAGAGTAAAAGGGTATACTAGATTCGTCGGAAAGTATGTAACAGGTAGAAGGAAGCGTTTCCGACCCCATAAAGTATATATATTCTTGATCAGGATCACTATCCGAGTTGATCTAGCTATGTCCGTCTGTCCGTCTGTCCGTATGAACGCTGAGATCTCGGAAACTATAAGAGCTGCAATACCGGGATTAGGCATGCAGATTCCTGAGATTCCTGCGCAGCGCAAGTTTGTTTCAGCAGAGTGCCACGCCCACTCTAACGCCCACAAATCGCCCAAAACTGTGGCTCCTACAGTTTTGATGCTAGAACTAAAATTTTAACTGAAATGTATTGGTCTCGTCAATACCTATCGATTGATCTAAAAAAAAAATTTTCCACGCCTACCCTAACGCCCACAACTCTTAAATCTGTCTTCCGCCGGTAGGTGGCGCATTTCAATCTCGCTTTGCTGCTTGCATATCTCCATTTCCCTTTGGTTCCTTAGGCTGAGTAACGGGTATCTGATAGTCGAGGTACTCGACTAAAGCGTTCTCCCTTGTTATACCCTTTACTCGTAGGGTAAAAGGGTATACTAGATTCGTCGGAAAGTATGTAACAGGCAGAAGGAAGCGATTCCGACCCCATAAAGTATATATATTCTTGATCAGGATCACTATTCGAGTCGATCTAGCTATGTCCGTCTGTCCGTCTGTCCGTATGAACGCTGAGATCTCGGAAACTATAAGAGGTACAATACTGGGATTAGGCATGCAGATTCCTGAGATTCCTGCGCAGCGCAAGTTTGTTTCAGCAGAGTGCCACGCCCACTCTAACGCCCACAAATCGCCCAAAACTGTGGCTCCTACAGTTTTGATGCTAGAACTAAAATTTAACTGAAATGTATTGGTCTCGTCAATACCTATCGATTGATCTAAAAAAAAAATTTTCCACGCCTAGCCTAACGCCCACAACGCTTAAATCTGTCTTCCGCCGGTTGGTGGCTCATTTCAATCTCGCTTTGCTGCTTGCATATCTCCATTTCCCTTTGGTTCCTTAGGCTGAGTAACGGGTATCTGATAGTCGAGGTACTCGACTATAGCGTTCTCCATTGTTATACCCGTTACTCGTAGAGTAAAAGGGTATACTAGATTCGTCGGAAAGTATGTAACAGGTAGAAGGAAGCGTTTCCGACCCCATAAAGTATATATATTCTTGATCAGGATCACTATCCGAGTCGATCTAGCTATGTCCGTCTGTCCGTCTGTCCGTATGAACGCTGAGATCTCGGAAACTATAAGAGCTACAATACTGGGATTAGGCATGCAGATTCCTGAGATTCCTGCGCAGCGCAAGTTTGTTTCAGCAGAGTGCCACGCCCACTCAAGCGCCCACAAATCACCCAAAACTGTGGCTCCTACAGTTTTTATGCTAGAATTAAAATTTTAACTGAAATGTATTGGTCTCGTCAATACCTATCGATTGATCTAAAAAAAATTTTCCGCGCCTACCCTAACGCCCACAACGCTTAAATCTGTCTTCCGCCGGTAGGTGGCTCCATTGTTATACCCGTTACTCGTAGAGTAAAGGGGTATACTAGATTCGTCGGAAAGTATGTAACAGGCAGAAGGAAGCGTTTCCGACCCCATAAAGTATATATATTCTTGATCAGGATCACTATCCGAGTCGATCTAGCTATGTCCGTCTGTCCGTCTCTCCGTATGAACGCTGAGATCTCGGAAACTATAAGAGCTACAATACTGGGATTAGGCATGCAGATTCCTGAGATTCCTGCGCAGCGCAAGTTTGTTTCAGCAGAGTGCCACGCCCACTCTAACGCCCACAAATCGCCCAAAACTGTGGCTCCTACAGTTTTGATGCTAGAACTAAAATTTTAACTGAAATGTATTGGTCTCGTCAATACCTATCGATTGATCTAACGAAAAAATTTTCCACGCCTACCCTAACGCCCACAACGCTTAAATCTGTCTTCCGCCGGTAGGTGGCTCCATTGTTATACCCGTTACTCGTAGAGTAAAAGGGTATACTAGATTCGTCGGAAAGTATGTAACAGGCAGAAGGAAGCGTTTCCGACCCCATAAAGTATATATATTCTTGATCAGGATCACTATCCGAGTCGATCTAGCTATGTCCGTCTGTCCGTCTGTCCGTATGAACGCTGAGATCTCGGAAACTATAAGAGCTACAATACTGGGATTAGGCATGCAGATTCCTGAGATTCCTGCGCAGCGCAAGTTTGTTTCAGCAGAGTGCCACGCCCACTCTAACGCCCACAAATCGCCCAAAACTGTGGCTCCTACAGTTTTGATGCTAGAACTAAAATTTTAACTGAAATGTATTGGTCTCGTCAATACCTATCGATTGATCTAAAGAAAAAATTTTCCACGCCTACCCTAACGCCCACAACGCTTAAATCTGTCTTCCGCCGGTAGGTGGCTCCATTGTTATACCCGTTACTCGTAGAGTAAAAGGGTATACTAGATTCGTCGGAAAGTATGTAACAGGCAGAAGGAAGCGTTTCCGACCCCATAAAGTATATATATTCTTGATCAGGATCACTATCCGAGTCGATCTAGCTATGTCCGTCTGTCCGTCTGTCCGTATGAACGCTGAGATCTCGGAAACTATAAGAGCTACAATACTGGGATTAGGCATGCAGATTCCTGAGATTCCTGCGCAGCGCAAGTTTGTTTCAGCAGAGTGCCACGCCCACTCTTACGCCCACAAATCGCCCAAAACTGTGGCTCCTACAGTTTTGATGCTAGAACTAAAATTTTAAATGAAATGTATTGGTCTCGTCAATACCTATCGATTGATCTAAAAAAAATTTTCCGCGCCTACCCTAACGCCCACAACGCTTAAATCTGTCTTCCGCCGGTAGGTGGCTCCATTGTTATACCCGTTACTCGTAGAGTAAAAGGGTATACTAGATTCGTCGGAAAGTATGTAACAGGCAGAAGGAAGCGTTTCCGACCCCATAAAGTATATATATTCTTGATCAGGATCACTATCCGAGTCGATCTAGCTATGTCCGTCTGTCCGTCTCTCCGTCTGTCCGTATGAACGCTGAGATCTCGGAAACTATAAGAGCTACAATACTGGGATTAGGCATGCAGATTCCTGAGATTCCTGCGCAGCGCAAGTTTGTTTCAGCAGAGTGCCACGCCCACTCTAACGCCCACAAATCGCCCAAAACTGTGGCTCCTACAGTTTTGATGCTAGAACTAAAATTTTAACTGAAATGTATTGGTCTCGTCAATACCTATCGATTGATCTAAAGAAAAAATTTTCCACGCCTACCCTAACGCCCACAACGCTTAAATCTGTCTTCCGCCGGTAGGTGGCTCCATTGTTATACCCGTTACTCGTAGAGTAAACGGGTATACTAGATTCGTCGGAAAGTATGTAACAGGCAGAAGGAAGCGTTTCCGACCCCATAAAGTATATATATTCTTGATCAGGATCACTATCCGAGTCGATCTAGCTATGTCCGTCTGTCCGTCTGTCCGTATGAACGCTGAGATCTCGGAAACTATAAGAGCTACAATACTGGGATTAGGCATGCAGATTCCTGAGATTCCTGCGCAGCGCAAGTTTGTTTCAGCAGAGTGCCACGCCCACTCTTACGCCCACAAATCGCCCAAAACTGTGGCTCCTACAGTTTTGATGCTAGAATTAAAATTTTAACTGAAATGTATTGGTCTCGTCAATACCTATCGACTGATCTAAAAAAATTGCCACGCCTACCCTAACGCCCACAACGCTTAAATCTGTCTTCCGCCGGTAGGTGGCTCCATTGTTATACCCGTTACTCGTAGAGTAAAAGGGTATACTAGATTCGTCGGAAAGTATGTAACAGGTAGAAGGAAGCGTTTCCGACCCCATAAAGTATATATATTCTTGATCAGGATCACTATCCGAGTCGATCTAGCTATGTCCGTCTGTCCGTCTGTCCGTATGAACGCTGAGATCTCGGAAACTATAAGAGCTACAATACTGGGATTAGGCATGCAGATTCCTGAGATTCCTGCGCAGCGCAAGTTTGTTTCAGCAGAGTGCCACGCCCACTCTAACGCCCACAAATCGCCCAAAACTGTGGCTCCTACAGTTTTGATGCTAGAACTAAAATTTTAACTGAAATGTATTGGTCTCCTCAATACCTATCGATTGATCTAAAGAAAAAATTTTCCACGCCTACCCTAACGCCCACAACGCTTAAATCTGTCTTCCGCCGGTAGGTGGCGCATTTCAATCTCGCTTTGCTGCTTGCATATCTCCATTTCCCTTTTGTCCCTTTAGCTGAGTAACGGGTATCTGATAGTCGAGGTACTCGACTATAGCGTTCTCCCTTGTTATACCCGTTACTCGTAGGGTAAAAGGGTATACTAGATTCGTCGGAAAGTATGTAACAGGCAGAAGGAAGCGTTTCCGACCCCATAAAGTATATATATTCTTGATCAGGATCACTATCCGAGTCGATCTAGGCATGTCCGTCTGTCCGTCTGTCCGTATGAACGCTGAGATCTCGGAAACTATAAGAGCTACAATACAGGGATTAGGCATGCAGATTCCTGAGATTCCTGAGATTCCTGCGCTGCGCAAGTTTGTTTAAGCAGAGTGCCACGCCCACTCTTACGCCCACAAATCGCCCAAAACTGTGGCTCCTACAGTTTTGCTGCTAGAATTAAAATTTTAACTGAAATGTATTGGTCTCGTCAATACCTATCGACTGATCTAAAAAAATTGCCACGCCTACCCTAACGCCCACAACGCTTAAATCTGTCTTCCGCCGGTAGGTGGCGCATTTCAATCTCGCTTTGCTGCTTGCATATCTCCATTTCCCTTTGATTCCCTAGGCTGAGTAACGGGTATCTGATAGTCGAGGTACTCGACTATAGCGTTCTCCCTTGTTATACCCGTTACTCGTAGAGTAAAAGGGTATACTAGATTCGTCGGAAAGTATGTAACAGGCAGAAGGAAGCGTTTCCGACCCCATAAAGTATATATATTCTTGATCAGGATCACTATCCGAGTCGATCTAGGCATGTCCGTCTGTCGGTCTGTCCGTATGAACGCTGAGATCTCGGAAACTATAAGAGCTACAATACAGGGATTAGGCATGCAGATTCCTGAGATTCCTGCGCAGCGCAAGTTTGTTTCAGCAGAGTGCCACGTCCACTCTTACGCCCACAAATCGCCAAAAACTGTGGCTCCTAAAGTTTTGATGCTAGAATTAAAATTTTAACTGAAATGTATTGGTCTAGCCAATACCTATCGACTGATCTAAAAAAAAAATTTGCCACGCCTACCCTAACGCCCATAACGCTTAAATCTGTCTTCCGCCGGTAGGTGGCGCATTTCAATCTCGCTTTGCTGCTTGCATATCTCAATTTCCCTTTGGTTCCTTGGGCTGAGTAACGGGTATCTGATAGTCGAGGTACTCGACTATAGCGTTCTCCCTTGTTATACCCGTTACTCGTAGAGTAAAAGGGTATACTAGATTCGTCGGAAAGTATGTAACAGGCAGAAGGAAGCGTTTCCGACCCCATAAAGTATATATATTTTTGATCAGGATCACTATCCGAGTCGATCTAGCCATGTCCGTCTCTCCGTCTGTCCGTATGAACGCTGAGATCTCGGAAACTATAAGAGCTACAATACTGGGATTAGGCATGCAGATTCCTGAGATTCCTGCGCAGCGCAAGTTTGTTTCAGCAGTGTGCCACGTCCACTCTAACGCCCACAAATCGCCCAAAACTGTGGCTCCTACAGTTTTGATACTAGAATTAAAATTTTAACTGAAATGTATTGGTCTCGTCAATACCTATCGACTGATCTAAAAAAATTGCCACGCCTACCCTAACGCCCACAACGCTTAAATCTGTCTTCCGCCGGTAGGTGGCGCATTTCAATCTCGCTTTGCTGCTTGCATATCTCCATTTCCCTTTGATTCCTTAGGCTGAGTAACGGGTATCTGATAGTCGAGGTACTCGACTATAGCGTTCTCCATTGTTATACCCGTTACTCGTAGAGTAAAAGGGTATACTAGATTCGTCGGAAAGTATGTAACAGGCAGAAGGAAGCGTTTCCGACCCCATAAAGTATATATATTCTTGATCAGGATCACTATCCGAGTCGATCTAGCCATGTCCGTCTGTCCGTCTGTCCGTATGAATGCTGAGATCTCGGAAACTATAAGAGCTACAATACAGGGATTAGGCATGCAGATTCCTGAGATTCCTGCGCAGCGCAAGTTTGTTTCAGCAGAGTGCCACGCCCACTCTTACGCCCACAAATCGCCCAAAACTGTGGCTCCTACAGTTTTGATGCTAGAATTAAAATTTTAACTGAAATGTATTGGTCTCGTCAATACCTATGGACTGATCTAAAAAAATGGCCACGCCTACCCTAACGCCCACAACGCTTAAATCTGTCTTCCGCCGGTAGGTGGCGCATTTCAATCTCGCTTTGCTGCTTGCATATCTCCATTTCCCTTTGATTCCTTAGGCTGAGTAACGGGTATCTGATAGTCGAGGTACTCGACTATAGCGTTCTCCATTGTTATACCCGTTACTCGTAGAGTAAAAGGGTATACTAGATTCGTCGGAAAGTATGTAACAGGCAGAAGGAAGCGTTTACGACCCCATAAAGTATATATATTCTTGATCAGGATCACTATCCGAGTCGATCTAGCCATGTCCGTCTGTCCGTCTGTCCGTCTGTCCGTATGAACGCTGAGATCTCGGAAACTATAAGAGCTACAATACAGGGATTAGGCATGCAGATTCCTGAGATTCCTGCGCAGCGCAAGTTTGTTTCAGCAGAGTGCCACGCCCACTCTTACGCCCACAAATAGCCCAAAACTGTGGCTCCTACAGTTTTGATGCTAGAATTAAAATTTTAACTGAAATGTATTGGTCTCGTCAATACCTATTGACTGATCTAAAAAAATTGCCACGCCTACCCTAACGCCCACAACGCTTAAATCTGTCTTCCGCCGGTAGGTGGCGCATTTCAATCTCGCTTTGCTGCTTGCATATCTACATTTCCCTTGGTTCCATGGGCTGAGTAACGGGTATCTGATAGTCGAGGTACTCGACTATAGCGTTCTCCCTTGTTATACCCGTTACTCGTAGAGTAAAATGGTATACTTGATTCGTCGGAAAGTATGTAACAGGCAGAAGGAAGCGTTTCCGACCCCATAAAGTATATATATTCTTGATCAGGATCACTATCCGACTCGATCTAGCCATGTCCGTCTGTCCGTCTGTCCGTATGAACGCTGAGATCTCGGAAACTATAAGAGCTACACTACTGGGATTAGGCATGCAGATTCCTGAGATTCCTGCGCAGCGCAAATTTGTTTCAGCAGACAGTGCCACGCCAACTCTTACGCCCACAAATCGCCAAAAACTGTGGCTCCTACAGTTTTGATGCTAGAATTAAAATTTTAACTGAAATGTATTGGTCTAGCCAATACCTATCGACTGATCTAAAAAAAAAATTTGCCACGCCTACCCTAACGCCCATAACGCTTAAATCTGTCTTCCGCCGGTAGGTGGCGCATTTCAATCTCGCTTTGCTGCTTGCATATCTCCATTTCCCTTTGGTTCCTTGGGCTGAGTAACGGGTATCTGATAGTCGAGGTACTCGACTATAGCGTATAGAGTATGTAACAGGCAGAAGGAAGCGTTTCCGACCCCATAAAGTATATATATTTTTGATCAGGATCACTATCCGAGTCGATCTAGCCATGTCCGTCTGTCCGTCTCTCCGTCTGTCCGTATGAACGCTGAGATCTCGGAAACTATAAGAGCTACAATACTGGGATTAGGCATGCAGATTCCTGAGATTCCTGCGCAGCGCAAGTTTGTTTCAGCAGAGTGCCACGTCCACTCTAACGCCCACAAATCGCCCAAAACTGTGGCTCCTACAGTTTTGATACTAGAATTAAAATTTTAACTGAAATGTTTTGGTCTCGTCAATACGTATCTATTGATCTAAAAAAAAAATTTCCCACGCCTACCCTAACGGCCACAACGCTTAAATCTATCTTCCGCCGGAAGGTGGCGCATTTCAATCTCGCTTTGCTGCTTGCATATCTCCATTTCCCTTTGATTCCTTAGGCTGAGTAACGGGTATCTGATAGTCGAGTTACTCTACTATAGCGTTCTCCATTGTTATACCCGTTACTCGTAGAGTAAAAGGGTATACTAGATTCGTCGGAAATAATGTAACAGGCAGATGGAAGCGTTTCCGACCCCATAAAGTATATATATTCTTGATCAGGATCACTATCCGAGTCGATCTAGGCATGTCCGTCTGTCCGTCTGTCCGTATGAACGCTGAGATCTCGGAAACTATAGGAGCTACAATACTGGGATTAGGCATGCAGATTCCTGAGATTCCTGCGCAGCGCAAGTTTGTTTCAGCAGAGTGCCATGTCCACTCTAACGCCCACAAATCGCCCAAAACTGTGGCTCCTACAGTTTTGATACTAGAATTAAAATTTTAACTGAAATGTTTTGGTCTCGTCAATACGTATCTATTGATCTAAAAAAAAAATTTTCCACGCCTACCCTAACGGCCACAACGCTTAAATCTATCTTCCGCCGGAAGGTGGCGCATTTCAATCTCGCTTTGCTGCTTGCATATCTCCATTTCCCTTTGATTCCTTAGGCTGAGTAACGGGTATCTGATAGTCGAGTTACTCTACTATAGCGTTCTCCATTGTTATACCCGTTACTCGTAGAGTAAAAGGGTATACTAGATTCGTCGGAAATAATGTAACAGGCAGATGGAAGCGTTTCCGACCCCATAAAGTATATATATTCTTGATCAGGATCACTATCCGAGTCGATCTAGCCATGTCCGTCTGTCCGTCTGTCCGTATGAACGCTGAGATCTCGGAAACTATAGGAGCTACAATACTGGGATTAGGCATGCAGATTCCTGAGATTCCTGCGCAGCGCAAGTTTGTTTCAGCAGAGTGCCACGCCCACTTTAATGCCCACAAGTCGCCCAAAACTGTGGCTCCTACAGTTTTGATGCTAGAACTAAAATTTTAACTGAAATGTATTGGTCTCGTCGATACCTATCGACTGATCTAAAAAAAATTTGCCACGCCTACCCTAACGCCCACAACGCTTAAATCTGTCATCCGCCGGTAGGTGGCGCATTTCAATCTCGCTTTGCTGCTTGCATATCTCTATTTCCCTTTGGTTCCTTGGGCTGAGTAACGGGTATCTGATAGTCGAGGTACTCGACTAAAGCGTTCTCCCTTGTTATACCCGTTACTCGTAGAGTAAAAGGGTATACTAGATTCGTCGGAAAGTATGTAACAGGCAGAAGGAAGCGTTTCCGACCCCATAAAGTATATATATTTTTGATCAGGATCACTATCCGAGTCGATCTAGCCATGTCCGTCTGTCCGTCTCTCCGTCTGTCCGTATGAACGCTGAGATCTCGGAAACTATAAGAGCTACAATACTGGGATTAGGCATGCAGATTCCTGAGATTCCTGCGCAGCGCAAGTTTGTTTCAGCAGAGTGCCACGCCCACTCTCACGCCCACAAATCGCCCAAAACTGTGCCTTCTACAGTTTTGATGCTAGAATTAAAATTTTAACTGAAATGTTTTGGTCTCGTCAATACGTATCGATTTATCTAAAAAAAAAATTTTCCAGGCCTACCCTAACGGCCACAACGCTTAAATCTGTCTTCCGCCGGTAGGTGGCGCATTTCAATCTCGCTTTGCTGCTTGCATATCTCCATTTCCCTTTGATTCCTTAGGCTGAGTAACGGGTATCTGATAGTCTAGTTACTCTACTATAGCGTTCTCCATTGTTATACCCGTTACTCGTAGAGTAAAAGGGTATACTAGATTCGTCGGAAAGTATGTAACAGGCAGATGGAAGCGCTTCCGACCCCATAAAGTGTATATATTCTTGATCAGGATCACTATCCGAGTCGATCTAGGCATGTCCGTCTGTCCGTCTCTCCGTCTGTCCGTATGAACGCTGAGATCTCGGAAACTATAAGAGCTACAATACTGGCATTAGGCATCCAGATTCCTGAGATTCCTGCGCAGCGCAAGTTTGTTTCAGCAGAGTGCCACGCCCACTCTAACGCTCACAAATCGCCCAAAACTGTGGCTCCTACAGTTTTGATGCTAGAATTAAAATTTTAACTGAAATGTTTTGGTCTCGTCAATAAGTATCGATTGATCTAAAAAAAAAATTTTCCACGCCTACCCTAACGGCCACAACGCTTAAATCTGTCTTCCGCCGGTAGGTGGCGCATTTCAATCTCGCTTTGCTGCTTGCATATCTCCATTTCCCTTTGATTCCTTAGGCTGAGTAACGGGTATCTGATAGTCGAGGTACTCGACTATAGCGTTCTCCATTGTTATACCCGTTACTCGTAGAGTAAAAGGGTATACTAGATTCGTCGGAAAGTATGTAACAGGCAGAAGGAAGCGTTTCCGACCCCATAAAGTATATATATTCTTGATCAGGATCACTATCCGAGTCGATCTAGCCATGTCCGTCTGTCCGTCTGTCCGTATGAATGCTGAGATCTCGGAAACTATAAGAGCTACAATACAGGGATTAGGCATGCAGATTCCTGAGATTCCTGCGCAGCGCAAGTTTGTTTCAGCAGAGTGCCACGCCCACTCTTACGCCCACAAATCGCCCAAAACTGTGGCTCCTACAGTTTTGATGCTAGAATTAAAATTTTAACTGAAATGTATTGGTCTCGTCAATACCTATCGACTGATCTAAAAAAATGGCCACGCCTACCCTAACGCCCACAACGCTTAAATCTGTCTTCCGCCGGTAGGTGGCTCCATTGTTATACCCGTTACTCGTAGAGTAAAAGGGTATACTAGATTCGTCGGAAAGTATGTAACGGGCAGAAGGAAGCGTTTCCGACCCCATAAAGTATATATATTTTTGATCAGGATCACTATCCGAGTCGATCTAGCCATGTCCGTCTGTCCGTCTCTCCGTCTGTCCGTATGAACGCTGAGATCTCGGAAACTATAAGAGCTACAATACTGGGATTAGGCATGCAGATTCCTGAGATTCCTGCGCAGCGCAAGTTTGTTTCAGCAGAGTGCCACGCCCACTCTAACGCCCACAAATCGCCCAAAACTGTGGCTCCTACAGTTTTGATGCTAGAACTAAAATTTTAACTGAAATGTATTGGTCTCGTCAATACCTATCGATTGATCTAAAGAAAAAATTTTCCACGCCTACCCTAACGCCCACAACGCTTAAATCTGTCTTCCGCCGGTAGGTGGCTCCATTGTTATACCCGTTACTCGTAGAGTAAACGGGTATACTAGATTCGTCGGAAAGTATGTAACAGGCAGAAGGAAGCGTTTCCGACCCCATAAAGTATATATATTCTTGATCAGGATCACTATCCGAGTCGATCTAGCTATGTCCGTCTGTCCGTCTGTCCGTATGAACGCTGAGATCTCGGAAACTATAAGAGCTACAATACTGGGATTAGGCATGCAGATTCCTGAGATTCCTGCGCAGCGCAAGTTTGTTTCAGCAGAGTGCCACGCCCACTCTTACGCCCACAAATCGCCCAAAACTGTGGCTCCTACAGTTTTGATGCTAGAATTAAAATTTTAACTGAAATGTATTGGTCTCGTCAATACCTATCGACTGATCTAAAAAAATTGCCACGCCTACCCTAACGCCCACAACGCTTAAATCTGTCTTCCGCCGGTAGGTGGCTCCATTGTTATACCCGTTACTCGTAGAGTAAAAGGGTATACTAGATTCGTCGGAAAGTATGTAACAGGTAGAAGGAAGCGTTTCCGACCCCATAAAGTATATATATTCTTGATCAGGATCACTATCCGAGTCGATCTAGCTATGTCCGTCTGTCCGTCTGTCCGTATGAACGCTGAGATCTCGGAAACTATAAGAGCTACAATACTGGGATTAGGCATGCAGATTCCTGAGATTCCTGCGCAGCGCAAGTTTGTTTCAGCAGAGTGCCACGCCCACTCTAACGCCCACAAATCGCCCAAAACTGTGGCTCCTACAGTTTTGATGCTAGAACTAAAATTTTAACTGAAATGTATTGGTCTCGTCAATACCTATCGATTGATCTAAAAAAAAAATTTTCCACGCCTACCCTAACGCCCACAACTCTTAAATCTGTCTTCCGCCGGTAGGTGGCGCATTTCAATCTCGCTTTGCTGCTTGCATATCTCCATTTCCCTTTGGTTCCTTAGGCTGAGTAACGGGTATCTGATAGTCGAGGTACTCGACTATAGCGTTCTCTCTTGTTATACCCTTTACTCGTAGGGTAAAAGGGTATACTAGATTCGTCGGAAAGTATGTAACAGGCAGAAGGAAGCGTTTCCGAGCCCATAAAGTATATATATTCTTGATCAGGATCACTATTCGAGTCGATCTAGCTATGTCCGTCTGTCCGTCTGTCCGTATGAACGCTGAGATCTCGGAAACTATAAGAGCTACAATACTGGGATTAGGCATGCAGATTCCTGAGATTCCTGCGCAGCGCAAGTTTGTTTCAGCAGAGTGCCACGCCCACTCTAACGCCCACAAATCGCCCAAAACTGTGGCTCCTACAGTTTTGATGCTAGAACTAAAATTTTAACTGAAATGTATTGGTCTCTTCAATACCTATCGATTGATCTAAAGAAAAAATTTTCCACGCCTACCCTAACGCCCACAACGCTTAAATCTGTCTTCCGCCGGTAGGTGGCGCATTTCAATCTCGCTTTGCTGCTTGCATATCTCCATTTCCCTTTGGTTCCGTAGGCTGAGTAACGGGTATCTGATAGTCGAGGTACTCGACTATAGCGTTCTCCCTTGTTATACCCGTTACTCGTAGGGTAAAAGGGTATACTAGATTCGTCGGAAAGTATGTAACAGGCAGAAGGAAGCGTTTCCGACCCCATAAAGTATATATATTCTTGATCAGGATCACTATCCGAGTCGATCTAGGCATGTCCGTCTGACCGTCTGTCCGTATGAACGCTGAGATCTCGGAAACTATAAGAGCTACAATACAGGGATTAGGCATGCAGATTCCTGAGATTCCTGATATTCCTGCCCTGCGCAAGTTTGTTTCAGCAGAGTGCCACGCCCACTCTTACGCCCACAAATCGCCCAAAACTGTGGCTCCTACAGTTTTGCTGCTAGAATTAAAATTTTAACTGAAATGTATTGGTCTCGTCAATACCTATCGACTGATCTAAAAAAATTGCCACGCCTACCCTAACGCCCACAACGCTTAAATCTGTCTTCCGCCGGTAGGTGGCGCATTTCAATCTCGCTTTGCTGCTTGCATATCTCCATTTCCCTTTGATTCCTTAGGCTGAGTAACGGGTATCTGATAGTCGAGGTACTCGACTATAGCGTTCTCCATTGTTATACCCGTTACTCGTAGAGTAAAAGGGTATACTAGATTCGTCGGAAAGTATGTAACAGGCAGAAGGAAGCGTTTCCGAGCCCATAAAGTATATATATTCTTGATCAGGATCACTATTCGAGTCGATCTAGCTATGTCCGTCTGTCCGTCTGTCCGTATGAACGCTGAGATCTCGGAAACTATAAGAGCTACAATACTGGGATTAGGCATGCAGATTCCTGAGATTCCTGCGCAGCGCAAGTTTGTTTCAGCAGAGTGCCACGTCCACTCTTACGCCCACAAATCGCCAAAAACTGTGGCTCCTAAAGTTTTGATGCTAGAATTAAAATTTTAACTGAAATGTATTGGTCTAGCCAATACCTATCGACTGATCTAAAAAAATTGCCACGCCTACCCTAACGCCCACAACGCTTAAATCTGTCTTCCGCCGGTAGGTGGCGCATTTCAATCTCGCTTTGCTGCTTGCATATCTACATTTCCCTTGGTTCCTTAGGCTGAGTAACGGGTATCTGATAGTCGAGGTACTCGACTATAGCGTTCTCCCTTGTTATACCCGTTACTCGTAGAGTAAAAGGGTATACTAGATTCGTCGGAAAGTATGTAACAGGCAGAAGGAAGCGTTTCCGACCCCATAAAGTATATATATTCTTGATCAGGATCACTATCCGAGTCGATCTAGGCATGTCCGTCTGTCCGTCGGTCCGTATGAACGCTGAGATCTCGGAAACTATAAGAGCTACAATACAGGGATTAGGCATGCAGATTCCTGAGATTCCTGCGCAGCGCAAGTTTGTTTCAGCAGAGTGCCACGTCCACTCTTACGCCCACAAATCGCCAAAAACTGTGGCTCCTAAAGTTTTGATGCTAGAATTAAAATTTTAACTGAAATGTATTGGTCTAGCCAATACCTATCGACTGATCTAAAAAAAAAATTTGCCACGCCTACCCTAACGCCCATAACGCTTAAATCTGTCTTCCGCCGGTAGGTGGCGCATTTCAATCTCGCTTTGCTGCTTGCATATCTCAATTTCCCTTTGGTTCCTTGGGCTGAGTAACGGGTATCTGATAGTCGAGGTACTCGACTATAGCGTTCTCCCTTGTTATACCCGTTACTCGTAGAGTAAAAGGGTATACTAGATTCGTCGGAAAGTATGTAACAGGCAGAAGGAAGCGTTTCCGACCCCATAAAGTATATATATTTTTGATCAGGATCACTATCCGAGTCGATCTAGCCATGTCCGTCTGTCCGTCTCTCCGTCTGTCCGTATGAACGCTGAGATCTCGGAAACTATAAGAGCTACAATACTGGGATTAGGCATGCAGATTCCTAAGATTCCTGCGCAGCGCAAGTTTGTTTCAGCAGAGTGCCACGTCCACTCTAACGCCCACAAATCGCCCAAAACTGTGGCTCCTACAGTTTTGATACTAGAATTAAAATTTTAACTGAAATGTATTGGTCTCGTCAATACCTATCGACTGATCTAAAAAAATTGCCACGCCTACCCTGACGCCCACAACGCTTAAATCTGTCTTCCGCCGGTAGGTGGCGCATTTCAATCTCGCTTTGCTGCTTGCATATCTCCATTTCCCTTTGATTCCTTAGGCTGAGTAACGGGTATCTGATAGTCGAGGTACTCGACTATAGCGTTCTCCATTGTTATACCCGTTACTCGTAGAGTAAAAGGGTATACTAGATTCGTCGGAAAGTATGTAACAGGCAGAAGGAAGCGTTTCCGACCCCATAAAGTATATATATTCTTGATCAGGATCACTATCCGAGTCGATCTAGCCATGTCCGTCTGTCCGTCTGTCCGTATGAATGCTGAGATCTCGGAAACTATAAGAGCTACAATACAGGGATTAGGCATGCAGATTCCTGAGATTCCTGCGCAGCGCAAGTTTGTTTCAGCAGAGTGCCACGCCCACTCTTACGCCCACAAATCGCCCAAAACTGTGGCTCCTACAGTTTTGATGCTAGAATTAAAATTTTAACTGAAATGTATTGGTCTCGTCAATACCTATCGACTGATCTAAAAAAATGGCCACGCCTACCCTAACGCCCACAACGCTTAAATCTGTCTTCCGCCGGTAGGTGGCGCATTTCAATCTCGCTTTGCTGCTTGCATATCTCCATTTCCCTTTGATTCCTTAGGCTGAGTAACGGGTATCTGATAGTCGAGGTACTCGACTATAGCGTTCTCCATTGTTATACCCGTTACTCGTAGAGTAAAAGGGTATACTAGATTCGTCGGAAAGTATGTAACAGGCAGAAGAAAGCGTTTACGACCCCATAAAGTATATATATTCTTGATCAGGATCACTATCCGAGTCGATCTAGCCATGTCCGTCTGTCCGTCTGTCCGTCTGTCCGTATGAACGCTGAGATCTCGGAAACTATAAGAGCTACAATACAGGGATTAGGCATGCAGATTCCTGAGATTCCTGCGCAGCGCAAGTTTGTTTCAGCAGAGTGCCACGCCCACTCTTACGCCCACAAATAGCCCAAAACTGTGGCTCCTACAGTTTTGATGCTAGAATTAAAATTTTAACTGAAATGTATTGGTCTCGTCAATACCTATTGACTGATCTAAAAAAATTGCCACGCCTACCCTAACGCCCACAACGCTTAAATCTGTCTTCCGCCGGTAGGTGGCGCATTTCAATCTCGCTTTGCTGCTTGCATATCTACATTTCCCTTGGTTCCATGGGCTGAGTAACGGGTATCTGATAGTCGAGGTACTCGACTATAGCGTTCTCCCTTGTTATACCCGTTACTCGTAGAGTAAAAGGGTATACTAGATTCGTCGGAAAGTATGTAACAGGCAGAAGGAAGCGTTTCCGACCCCATAAAGTATATATATTTTTGATCAGGATCACTATCCGAGTCGATCTAGCCATGTCCGTCTGTCCGTCTCTCCGTCTGTCCGTATGAACGCTGAGATCTCGGAAACTATAAGAGCTACAATACTGGGATTAGGCATGCAGATTCCTGAGATTCCTGCGCAGCGCAAGTTTGTTTCAGCAGAGTGCCACGTCCACTCTAACGCCCACAAATCGCCCAAAACTGTGGCTCCTACAGTTTTGATACTAGAATTAAAATTTTAACTGAAATGTATTGGTCTCGTCAATACCTATCGACTGATCTAAAAAAATTGCCACGCCTACCCTAACGCCCACAACGCTTAAATCTGTCTTCCGCCGGTAGGTGGCTCCATTGTTATACCCGTTACTCGTAGAGTAAAAGGGTATACTAGATTCGTCGGAAAGTATGTAACAGGCAGAAGGAAGCGTTTCCGACCCCATAAAGTATATATATTCTTGATCAGGATCACTATCCGAGTCGATCTAGCTATGTCCGTCTGTCCGTCTCTCCGTCTGTCCGTATGAACGCTGAGATCTCGGAAACTATAAGAGCTACAATACTGGGATTAGGCATGCAGATTCCTGAGATTCCTGCGCAGCGCAAGTTTGTTTCAGCAGAGTGCCACGCCCACTCTAACGCCCACAAATCGCCCAAAACTGTGGCTCCTACAGTTTTGATGCTAGAACTAAAATTTTAACTGAAATGTATTGGTCTCGTCAATACCTATCGATTGATCTAAAGAAAAAATTTTCCACGCCTACCCTAACGCCCACAACGCTTAAATCTGTCTTCCGCCGGTAGGTGGCTCCATTGTTATACCCGTTACTCGTAGAGTAAACGGGTATACTAGATTCGTCGGAAAGTATGTAACAGGCAGAAGGAAGCGTTTCCGACCCCATAAAGTATATATATTCTTGATCAGGATCACTATCCGAGTCGATCTAGCTATGTCCGTCTGTCCGTCTGTCCGTATGAACGCTGAGATCTCGGAAACTATAAGAGCTACAATACTGGGATTAGGCATGCAGATTCCTGAGATTCCTGCGCAGCGCAAGTTTGTTTCAGCAGAGTGCCACGCCCACTCTTACGCCCACAAATCGCCCAAAACTGTGGCTCCTACAGTTTTGATGCTAGAATTAAAATTTTAACTGAAATGTATTGGTCTCGTCAATACCTATCGACTGATCTAAAAAAATTGCCACGCCTACCCTAACGCCCACAACGCTTAAATCTGTCTTCCGCCGGTAGGTGGCTCCATTGTTATACCCGTTACTCGTAGAGTAAAAGGGTATACTAGATTCGTCGGAAAGTATGTAACAGGTAGAAGGAAGCGTTTCCGACCCCATAAAGTATATATATTCTTGATCAGGATCACTATCCGAGTCGATCTAGCTATGTCCGTCTGTCCGTCTGTCCGTATGAACGCTGAGATCTCGGAAACTATAAGAGCTACAATACTGTTTCAGCAGAGTGCCACGCCCACTCTAACGCCCACAAATCGCCCAAAACTGTGGCTCCTACAGTTTTGATGCTAGAACTAAAATTTTAACTGAAATGTATTGGTCTCGTCAATACCTATCGATTGATCTAAAAAAAAATTTTCCACGCCTACCCTAACGCCCACAACTCTTAAATCTGTCTTCCGCCGGTAGGTGGCGCATTTCAATCTCGCTTTGCTGCTTGCATATCTCCATTTCCCTTTGGTTCCTTAGGCTGAGTAACGGGTATCTGATAGTCGAGGTACTCGACTATAGCGTTCTCCCTTGTTATACCCTTTACTCGTAGGGTAAAAGGGTATACTAGATTCGTCGGAAAGTATGTAACAGGCAGAAGGAAGCGTTTCCGACCCCATAAAGTATATATATTCTTGATCAGGATCACTATTCGAGTCGATCTAGCTATGTCCGTCTGTCCGTCTGTCCGTATGAACGCTGAGATCTCGGAAACTATAAGAGCTACAATACTGGGATTAGGCATGCAGATTCCTGAGATTCCTGCGCAGCGCAAGTTTGTTTCAGCAGAGTGCCACGCCCACTCTAACGCCCACAAATCGCCCAAAACTGTGGCTCCTACAGTTTTGATGCTAGAACTAAAATTTTAACTGAAATGTATTGGTCTCCTCAATACCTATCGATTGATCTAAAGAAAAAATTTTCCACGCCTACCCTAACGCCCACAACGCTTAAATCTGTCTTCCGCCGGTAGGTGGCGCATTTCAATCTCGCTTTGCTGCTTGCATATCTCCATTTCCCTTTGGTTCCGTAGGCTGAGTAACGGGTATCTGATAGTCGAGGTACTCGACTATAGCGTTCTCCCTTGTTATACCCGTTACTCGTAGGGTAAAAGGGTATACTAGATTCGTCGGAAAGTATGTAACAGGCAGAAGGAAGCGTTTCCGACCCCATAAAGTATATATATTCTTGATCAGGATCACTATCCGAGTCGATCTAGGCATGTCCGTCTGTCCGTCTGTCCGTATGAACGCTGAGATCTCGGAAACTATAAGAGCTACAATACAGGGATTAGGCATGCAGATTCCTGAGATTCCTGCGCTGCGCAAGTTTGTTTCAGCAGAGTGCCACGCCCACTCTTACGCCCACAAATCGCCCAAAACTGTGGCTCCTACAGTTTTGCTGCTAGAATTAAAATTTTAACTGAAATGTATTGGTCTCGTCAATACCTATCGACTGATCTAAAAAAATTGCCACGCCTACCCTAACGCCCACAACGCTTAAATCTGTCTTCCGCCGGTAGGTGGCGCATTTCAATCTCGCTTTGCTGCTTGCATATCTCCATTTCCCTTTGATTCCTTAGGCTGAGTAACGGGTATCTGATAGTCGAGGTACTCGACTATAGCGTTCTCCATTGTTATACCCGTTACTCGTAGAGTAAAAGGGTATACTAGATTCGTCGGAAAGTATGTAACAGGCAGAAGGAAGCGTTTCCGACCCCATAAAGTATATATATTCTTGATCAGGATCACTATCCGAGTCGATCTAGGCATGTCCGTCTGTCGGTCTGTCCGTATGAACGCTGAGATCTCGGAAACTATAAGAGCTACAATACAGGGATTAGGCATGCAGATTCCTGAGATTCCTGCGCAGCGCAAGTTTGTTTCAGCAGAGTGCCACGTCCACTCTTACGCCCACAAATCGCCAAAAACTGTGGCTCCTAAAGTTTTGATGCTAGAATTAAAATTTTAACTGAAATGTATTGGTCTAGCCAATACCTATCGACTGATCTAAAAAAAAAATTTGCCACGCCTACCCTAACGCCCATAACGCTTAAATCTGTCTTCCGCCGGTAGGTGGCGCATTTCAATCTCGCTTTGCTGCTTGCATATCTCAATTTCCCTTTGGTTCCTTGGGCTGAGTAACGGGTATCTGATAGTCGAGGTACTCGACTATAGCGTTCTCCCTTGTTATACCCGTTACTCGTAGAGTAAAAGGGTATACTAGATTCGTCGGAAAGTATGTAACAGGCAGAAGGAAGCGTTTCCGACCCCATAAAGTATATATATTTTTGATCAGGATCACTATCCGAGTCGATCTAGCCATGTCCGTCTGTCCGTCTCTCCGTCTGTCCGTATGAACGCTGAGATCTCGGAAACTATAAGAGCTACAATACTGGGATTAGGCATGTAGATTCCTGAGATTCCTGCGCAGCGCAAGTTTGTTTCAGCAGAGTGCCACGTCCACTCTAACGCCCACAAATCGCCCAAAACTGTGGCTCCTACAGTTTTGATACTAGAATTAAAATTTTAACTGAAATGTATTGGTCTCGTCAATACCTATCGACTGATCTAAAAAAATTGCCACGCCTACCCTAACGCCCACAACGCTTAAATCTGTCTTCCGCCGGTAGGTGGCGCATTTCAATCTCGCTTTGCTGCTTGCATATCTCCATTTCCCTTTGATTCCTTAGGCTGACTAATAGCGTTCTCCATTGTTATACCCGTTACTCGTAGAGTAAAAGGGTATACTAGATTCGTCGGAAAGTATGTAACAGGCAGAAGGAAGCGTTTCCGACCCCATAAAGTATATATATTCTTGATCAGGATCACTATCCGAGTCGATCTAGCCATGTCCGTCTGTCCGTCTGTCCGTATGAATGCTGAGATCTCGGAAACTATAAGAGCTACAATACAGGGATTAGGCATGCAGATTCCTGAGATTCCTGCGCAGCGCAAGTTTGTTTCAGCAGAGTGCCACGCCCACTCTTACGCCCACAAATCGCCCAAAACTGTGGCTCCTACAGTTTTGATGCTAGAATTAAAATTTTAACTGAAATGTATTGGTCTCGTCAATACCTATCGACTGATCTAAAAAAATGGCCACGCCTACCCTAACGCCCACAACGCTTAAATCTGTCTTCCGCCGGTAGGTGGCGCATTTCAATCTCGCTTTGCTGCTTGCATATCTCCATTTCCCTTTGATTCCTTAGGCTGAGTAACGGGTATCTGATAGTCGAGGTACTCGACTATAGCGTTCTCCATTGTTATACCCGTTACTCGTAGAGTAAAAGGGTATACTAGATTCGTCGGAAAGTATGTAACAGGCAGAAGGAAGCGTTTACGACCCCATAAAGTATATATATTCTTGATCAGGATCACTATCCGAGTCGATCTAGCCATGTCCGTCTGTCCGTATGAACGCTGAGATCTCGGAAACTATAAGAGCTACAATACAGGGATTAGGCATGCAGATTCCTGAGATTCCTGCGCAGCGCAAGTTTGTTTCAGCAGAGTGCCACGCCCACTCTTACGCCCACAAATAGCCCAAAACTGTGGCTCCTACAGTTTTGATGCTAGAATTAAAATTTTAACTGAAATGTATTGGTCTCGTCAATACCTATTGACTGATCTAAAAAAATTGCCACGCCTACCCTAACGCCCACAACGCTTAAATCTGTCTTCCGCCGGTAGGTGGCGCATTTCAATCTCGCTTTGCTGCTTGCATATCTACATTTCCCTTGGTTCCATGGGCTGAGTAACGGGTATCTGATAGTCGAGGTACTCGACTATAGCGTTCTCCCTTGTTATACCCGTTACTCGTAGAGTAAAATGGTATACTAGATTCGTCGGAAAGTATGTAACAGGCAGAAGGAAGCGTTTCTGACCCCATAAAGTATATATATTCTTGATCAGGATCACTATCCGACTCGATCTAGCCATGTCCGTCTGTCCGTCTGTCCGTATGAACGCTGAGATCTCGGAAACTATAAGAGCTACACTACTGGGATTAGGCATGCAGATTCCTGAGATTCCTGCGCAGCGCAAATTTGTTTCAGCAGACAGTGCCACGCCAACTCTTACGCCCACAAATCGCCAAAAACTGTGGCTCCTACAGTTTTGATGCTAGAATTAAAATTTTAACTGAAATGTATTGGTCTAGCCAATACCTATCGACTGATCTAAAAAAAAAATTTGCCACGCCTACCCTAACGCCCATAACGCTTAAATCTGTCTTCCGCCGGTAGGTGGCGCATTTCAATCTCGCTTTGCTGCTTGCATATCTCCATTTCCCTTTGGTTCCTTGGGCTGAGTAACGGGTATCTGATAGTCGAGGTACTCGACTATAGCGTATAGAGTATGTAACAGGCAGAAGGAAGCGTTTCCGACCCCATAAAGTATATATATTTTTGATCAGGATCACTATCCGAGTCGATCTAGCCATGTCCGTCTGTCCGTCTCTCCGTCTGTCCGTATGAACGCTGAGATCTCGGAAACTATAAGAGCTACAATACTGGGATTAGGCATGCAGATTCCTGAGATTCCTGCGCAGCGCAAGTTTGTTTCAGCAGAGTGCCACGTCCACTCTAACGCCCACAAATCGCCCAAAACTGTGGCTCCTACAGTTTTGATACTAGAATTAAAATTTTAACTGAAATGTTTTGGTCTCGTCAATACGTATCTATTGATCTAAAAAAAAATTTTCCACGCCTACCCTAACGGCCACAACGCTTAAATCTATCTTCCGCCGGAAGGTGGCGCATTTCAATCTCGCTTTGCTGCTTGCATATCTCCATTTCCCTTTGATTCCTTAGGCTGAGTAACGGGTATCTGATAGTCGAGTTACTCTACTATAGCGTTCTCCATTGTTATACCCGTTACTCGTAGAGTAAAAGGGTATACTAGATTCGTCGGAAATAATGTAACAGGCAGATGGAAGCGTTTCCGACCCCATAAAGTATATATATTCTTGATCAGGATCACTATCCGAGTCGATCTAGGCATGTCCGTCTGTCCGTCTGTCCGTATGAACGCTGAGATCTCGGAAACTATAGGAGCTACAATACTGGGATTAGGCATGCAGATTCCTGAGATTCCTGCGCAGCGCAAGTTTGTTTCAGCAGAGTGCCATGTCCACTCTAACGCCCACAAATCGCCCAAAACTGTGGCTCCTACAGTTTTGATACTAGAATTAAAATTTTAACTGAAATGTTTTGGTCTCGTCAATACGTATCTATTGATCTAAAAAAAAAATTTTCCACGCCTACCCTAACGGCCACAACGCTTAAATCTATCTTCCGCCGGAAGGTGGCGCATTTCAATCTCGCTTTGCTGCTTGCATATCTCCATTTCCCTTTGATTCCTTAGGCTGAGTAACGGGTATCTGATAGTCGAGTTACTCTACTATAGCGTTCTCCATTGTTATACCCGTTACTCGTAGAGTAAAAGGGTATACTAGATTCGTCGGAAATAATGTAACAGGCAGATGGAAGCGTTTCCGACCCCATAAAGTATATATATTCTTGATCAGGATCACTATCCGAGTCGATCTAGGCATGTCCGTCTGTCCGTCTGTCCGTATGAACGCTGAGATCTCGGAAACTATAGAAGCTACAATACTGGGATTAGGCATGCAGATTCCTGAGATTCCTGCGCAGCGCAAGTTTGTTTCAGCAGAGTGCCACGCCCACTTTAATGCCCACAAGTCGCCCAAAACTGTGGCTCCTACAGTTTTGATGCTAGAACTAAAATTTTAACTGAAATGTATTGGTCTCGTCGATACCTATCGACTGATCTAAAAAAAATTTGCCACGCCTACCCTAACGCCCACAACGCTTAAATCTGTCTTCCGCCGGTAGGTGGCGCATTTCAATCTCGCTTTGCTGCTTGCATATCTCTATTTCCCTTTGGTTCCTTGGGCTGAGTAACGGGTATCTGATAGTCGAGGTACTCGACTAAAGCGTTCTCCCTTGTTATACCCGTTACTCGTAGAGTAAAAGGGTATACTAGATTCGTCGGAAAGTATGTAACAGGCAGAAGGAAGCGTTTCCGACCCCATAAAGTATATATATTTTTGATCAGGATCACTATCCGAGTCGATCTAGCCATGTCCGTCTGTCCGTCTGTCCGTATGAACGCTGAGATCTCGGAAACTATAAGAGCTACAATACTGGGATTAGGCATGCAGATTCCTGAGATTCCTGCGCAGCGCAAGTTTGTTTCAGCAGAGTGCCACGCCCACTCTCACGCCCACAAATCGCCCAAAACTGTGCCTTCTACAGTTTTGATGCTAGAATTAAAATTTTAACTGAAATGTTTTGGTCTCGTCAATACGTATCGATTTATCTAAAAAAAAAATTTTCCAGGCCTACCCTAACGGCCACAACGCTTAAATCTGTCTTCCGCCGGTAGGTGGCGCATTTCAATCTCGCTTTGCTGCTTGCATATCTCCATTTCCCTTTGATTCCTTAGGCTGAGTAACGGGTATCTGATAGTCGAGTTACTCTACTATAGCGTTCTCCATTGTTATACCCGTTACTCGTAGAGTAAAAGGGTATACTAGATTCGTCGGAAAGTATGTAACAGGCAGATGGAAGCGTTTCCGACCCCATAAAGTGTATATATTCTTGATCAGGATCACTATCCGAGTCGATCTAGGCATGTCCGTCTGTCCGTCTCTCCGTCTGTCCGTATGAACGCTGAGATCTCGGAAACTATAAGAGCTACAATACTGGCATTAGGCATCCAGATTCCTGAGATTCCTGCGCAGCGCAAGTTTGTTTCAGCAGAGTGCCACGCCCACTCTAACGCTCACAAATCGCCCAAAACTGTGGCTCCTACAGTTTTGATGCTAGAATTAAAATTTTAACTGAAATGTTTTGGTCTCGTCAATAAGTATCGATTGATCTAAAAAAAAAATTTTCCACGCCTACCCTAACGGCCACAACGCTTAAATCTGTCTTCCGCCGGTAGGTGGCGCATTTCAATCTCGCTTTGCTGCTTGCATATCTCCATTTCCCTTTGATTCCTTAGGCTGAGTAACGGGTATCTGATAGTCGAGTTACTCTCCTATAGCGTTCTCCATTGTTATACCCGTTACTCGTAGAGTAAAAGGGTATACTAGATTCGTCGGAAAGTATGTAACAGGCAGATGGAAGCGTTTCCGACCCCATAAAGTATATATATTCTTGATCAGGATCACTATCCGAGTCGATCTAGGCCTGTCCGTCTGTGGCTCCTACAGTTTTGATGCTAGAACTAAAATTTTGATGCTAGAACTAAAAATTTTAACTGAAATGTATTGGTCTCGTCAATACCTATCGATTGATCTAAAAAAAAATTTGCCACGCCTACCCTAACCCCCACAACGCTTAAATCTGTCTTCCGCCGGCAGGTGGCGCATTTCAATCTCGCTTTGCTGCTTGCATATCTCCATTTCCCTTTGGTTCCTTAGGCTGAGTAACGGGTATCTGATAGTCGTGGTACTCGACTATAGCGTTCTTCCTTGTTATACCCGTTACTCGTAGAGTAAAAGGGTATACTAGATTCGTCGGAAAGTATGTAACAGGCAGAAGGAAGCGTTTCCGACCCCATAAAGTATATATATTCTTGATCAGGATCACTATCCGACTCGATCTAGCCATGTCCGTCTGTCCGTCTGTCCGTATGAACGCTGAGATCTCGGAAACTATAAGAGCTACACTACTGGGATTAGGCATGCAGATTCCTGAGATTCCTGCGCAGCGCAAATTTGTTTCAGCAGACAGTGCCACGCCAACTCTTACGCCCACAAATCGCCAAAAACTGTGGCTCCTACAGTTTTGATGCTAGAATTAAAATTTTAACTGAAATGTATTGGTCTAGCCAATACCTATCGACTGATCTAAAAAAAAAATTTGCCACGCCTACCCTAACGCCCATAACGCTTAAATCTGTCTTCCGCCGGTAGGTGGCGCATTTCAATCTCGCTTTGCTGCTTGCATATCTCCATTTCCCTTTGGTTCCTTGGGCTGAGTAACGGGTATCTGATAGTCGAGGTACTCGACTATAGCGTATAGAGTATGTAACAGGCAGAAGGAAGCGTTTCCGACCCCATAAAGTATATATATTTTTGATCAGGATCACTATCCGAGTCGATCTAGCCATGTCCGTCTGTCCGTCTCTCCTCCTACAGTTTTGATACTAGAATTAAAATTTTAACTGAAATGTTTTGGTCTCGTCAATACGTATCTATTGATCTAAAAAAAAATTTTCCACGCCTACCCTAACGGCCACAACGCTTAAATCTATCTTCCGCCGGAAGGTGGCGCATTTCAATCTCGCTTTGCTGCTTGCATATCTCCATTTCCCTTTGATTCCTTAGGCTGAGTAACGGGTATCTGATAGTCGAGTTACTCTACTATAGCGTTCTCCATTGTTATACCCGTTACTCGTAGAGTAAAAGGGTATACTAGATTCGTCGGAAATAATGTAACAGGCAGATGGAAGCGTTTCCGACCCCATAAAGTATATATATTCTTGATCAGGATCACTATCCGAGTCGATCTAGGCATGTCCGTCTGTCCGTCTGTCCGTATGAACGCTGAGATCTCGGAAACTATAGGAGCTACAATACTGGGATTAGGCATGCAGATTCCTGAGATTCCTGCGCAGCGCAAGTTTGTTTCAGCAGAGTGCCACGCCCACTTTAATGCCCACAAGTCGCCCAAAACTGTGGCTCCTACAGTTTTGATGCTAGAACTAAAATTTTAACTGAAATGTATTGGTCTCGTCGATACCTATCGACTGATCTAAAAAAAATTTGCCACGCCTACCCTAACGCCCACAACGCTTAAATCTGTCTTCCGCCGGTAGGTGGCGCATTTCAATCTCGCTTTGCTGCTTGCATATCTCTATTTCCCTTTGGTTCCTTGGGCTGAGTAACGGGTATCTGATAGTCGAGGTACTCGACTAAAGCGTTCTCCCTTGTTATACCCGTTACTCGTAGAGTAAAAGGGTATACTAGATTCGTCGGAAAGTATGTAACAGGCAGAAGGAAGCGTTTCCGACCCCATAAAGTATATATATTTTTGATCAGGATCACTATCCGAGTCGATCTAGCCATGTCCGTCTGTCCGTCTCTCCGTCTGTCCGTATGAACGCTGAGATCTCGGAAACTATAAGAGCTACAATACTGGGATTAGGCATGCAGATTCCTGAGATTCCTGCGCAGCGCAAGTTTGTTTCAGCAGAGTGCCACGCCCACTCTCACGCCCACAAATCGCCCAAAACTGTGCCTTCTACAGTTTTGATGCTAGAATTAAAATTTTAACTGAAATGTTTTGGTCTCTGGTCTTAAATCTGTCTTCCGCCGGTAGGTGGCGCATTTCAATCTCGCTTTGCTGCTTGCATATCTCCATTTCCCTTTGATTCCTTAGGCTGAGTAACGGGTATCTGATAGTCGAGTTACTCTACTATAGCGTTCTCCATTGTTATACCCGTTACTCGTAGAGTAAAAGGGTATACTAGATTCGTCGGAAAGTATGTAACAGGCAGATGGAAGCGTTTCCGACCCCATAAAGTGTATATATTCTTGATCAGGATCACTATCCGAGTCGATCTAGGCATGTCCGTCTGTCCGTCTATCCGTCTGTCCGTATGAACGCTGAGATCTCGGAAACTATAAGAGCTACAATACTGGCATTAGGCATCCAGATTCCTGAGATTCCTGCGCAGCGCAAGTTTGTTTCAGCAGAGTGCCACGCCCACTCTAACGCTCACAAATCGCCCAAAACTGTGGCTCCTACAGTTTTGATGCTAGAATTAAAATTTTAACTGAAATGTTTTGGTCTCGTCAATAAGTATCGATTGATCTAAAAAAAAAAATTTCCACGCCTACCCTAACGGCCACAACGCTTAAATCTGTCTTCCGCCGGTAGGTGGCGCATTTCAATCTCGCTTTGCTGCTTGCATATCTCCATTTCCCTTTGATTCCTTAGGCTGAGTAACGGGTATCTGATAGTCGAGTTACTCTCCTATAGCGTTCTCCATTGTTATACCCGTTACTCGTAGAGTAAAAGGGTATACTAGATTCGTCGGACAGTATGTAACAGGCAGATGGAAGCGTTTCCGACCCCATAAAGTATATATATTCTTGATCAGGATCACTATCCGAGTCGATCTAGGCCTGTCCGTCTGTGGCTCCTACAGTTTTGATGCTAGAACTAAAATTTTGATGCTAGAACTAAAAATTTTAACTGAAATGTATTGGTCTCGTCAATACCTATCGATTGATCTAAAAAAAAATTTGCCACGCCTACCCTAACCCCCACAACGCTTAAATCTGTCTTCCGCCGGCAGGTGGCGCATTTCAATCTCGCTTTGCTGCTTGCATATCTCCATTTCCCTTTGGTTCCTTAGGCTGAGTAACGGGTATCTGATAGTCGTGGTACTCGACTATAGCGTTCTCCCTTGTTATACCCGTTACTCGTAGAGTAAAAGGGTATACTAGATTCGTCGGAAAGTATGTAACAGGCAGAAGGAAGCGTTTCCGACCCCATAAAGTATATATATTCTTGATCAGGATCACTATCCGACTCGATCTAGCCATGTCCGTCTGTCCGTCTGTCCGTATGAACGCTGAGATCTCGGAAACTATAAGAGCTACACTACTGGGATTAGGCATGCAGATTCCTGAGATTCCTGCGCAGCGCAAATTTGTTTCAGCAGACAGTGCCACGCCAACTCTTACGCCCACAAATCGCCAAAAACTGTGGCTCCTACAGTTTTGATGCTAGAATTAAAATTTTAACTGAAATGTATTGGTCTAGCCAATACCTATCGACTGATCTAAAAAAAAAAATTTGCCACGCCTACCCTAACGCCCATAACGCTTAAATCTGTCTTCCGCCGGTAGGTGGCGCATTTCAATCTCGCTTTGCTGCTTGCATATCTCCATTTCCCTTTGGTTCCTTGGGCTGAGTAACGGGTATCTGATAGTCGAGGTACTCGACTATAGCGTATAGAGTATGTAACAGGCAGAAGGAAGCGTTTCCGACCCCATAAAGTATATATATTTTTGATCAGGATCACTATCCGAGTCGATCTAGCCATGTCCGTCTGTCCGTCTGTCCGTATGAACGCTGAGATCTCGGAAACTATAAGAGCTACAATACTGGGATTAGGCATGCAGATTCCTGAGATTCCTGCGCAGCGCAAGTTTGTTTCAGCAGAGTGCCACGTCCACTCTAACGCCCACAAATCGCCCAAAACTGTGGCTCCTACAGTTTTGATACTAGAATTAAAATTTTAACTGAAATGTTTTGGTCTCGTCAATACGTATCTATTGATCTAAAAAAAAATTTTCCACGCCTACCCTAACGGCCACAACGCTTAAATCTATCTTCCGCCGGAAGGTGGCGCATTTCAATCTCGCTTTGCTGCTTGCATATCTCCATTTCCCTTTGATTCCTTAGGCTGAGTAACGGGTATCTGATAGTCGAGTTACTCTACTATAGCGTTCTCCATTGTTATACCCGTTACTCGTAGAGTAAAAGGGTATACTAGATTCGTCGGAAATAATGTAACAGGCAGATGGAAGCGTTTCCGACCCCATAAAGTATATATATTCTTGATCAGGATCACTATCCGAGTCGATCTAGGCATGTCCCTCTGTCCGTCTGTCCGTATGAACGCTGAGATCTCGGAAACTATAGGAGCTACAATACTGGGATTAGGCATGCAGATTCCTGAGATTCCTGCGCAGCGCAAGTTTGTTTCAGCAGAGTGCCATGTCCATTCTAACGCCCACAAATCGCCCAAAACTGTGGCTCCTACAGTTTTGATACTAGAATTAAAATTTTAACTGAAATGTTTTGGTCTCGTCAATACGTATCTATTGATCTAAAAAAAAATTTTCCACGCCTACCCTAACGGCCACAACGCTTAAATCTATCTTCCGCCGGAAGGTGGCGCATTTCAATCTCGCTTTGCTGCTTGCATATCTCCATTTCCCTTTGATTCCTTAGGCTGAGTAACGGGTATCTGATAGTCGAGTTACTCTACTATAGCGTTCTCCATTGTTATACCCGTTACTCGTAGAGTAAAAGGGTATACTAGATTCGTCGGAAATAATGTAACAGGCAGATGGAAGCGTTTCCGACCCCATAAAGTATATATATTCTTGATCAGGATCACTATCCGAGTCGATCTAGGCATGTCCGTCTGTCCGTCTGTCCGTATGAACGCTGAGATCTCGGAAACTATAGGAGCTACAATACTGGGATTAGGCATGCAGATTCCTGAGATTCCTGCGCAGCGCAAGTTTGTTTCAGCAGAGTGCCACGCCCACTTTAATGCCCACAAGTCGCCCAAAACTGTGGCTCCTACAGTTTTGATGCTAGAACTAAAATTTTAACTGAAATGTATTGGTCTCGTCGATACCTATCGACTGATCTAAAAAAAATTTGCCACGCCTACCCTAACGCCCACAACGCTTAAATCTGTCTTCCGCCGGTAGGTGGCGCATTTCAATCTCGCTTTGCTGCTTGCATATCTCTATTTCCCTTTGGTTCCTTGGGCTGAGTAACGGGTATCTGATAGTCGAGGTACTCGACTAAAGCGTTCTCCCTTGTTATACCCGTTACTCGTAGAGTAAAAGGGTATACTAGATTCGTCGGAAAGTATGTAACAGGCAGAAGGAAGCGTTTCCGACCCCATAAAGTATATATATTTTTGATCAGGATCACTATCCGAGTCGATCTAGCCATGTCCGTCTGTCCGTCTCTCCGTCTGTCCGTATGAACGCTGAGATCTCGGAAACTATAAGAGCTACAATACTGGGATTAGGCATGCAGATTCCTGAGATTCCTGCGCAGCGCAAGTTTGTTTCAGCAGAGTGCCACGCCCACTCTCACGCCCACAAATCGCCCAAAACTGTGCCTTCTACAGTTTTGATGCTAGAATTAAAATTTTAACTGAAATGTTTTGGTCTCTGGTCTTAAATCTGTCTTCCGCCGGTAGGTGGCGCATTTCAATCTCGCTTTGCTGCTTGCATATCTCCATTTCCCTTTGATTCCTTAGGCTGAGTAACGGGTATCTGATAGTCGAGTTACTCTACTATAGCGTTCTCCATTGTTATACCCGTTCCTCGTAGAGTAAAAGGGTATACTAGATTCGTCGGAAAGTATGTAACAGGCAGATGGAAGCGTTTCCGACCCCATAAAGTGTATATATTCTTGATCAGGATCACTATCCGAGTCGATCTAGGCATGTCCGTCTGTCCGTCTCTCCGTCTGTCCGTATGAACGCTGAGATCTCGGAAACTATAAGAGCTACAATACTGGCATTAGGCATCCAGATTCCTGAGATTCCTGCGCAGCGCAAGTTTGTTTCAGCAGAGTGCCACGCCCACTCTAACGCTCACAAATCGCCCAAAACTGTGGCTCCTACAGTTTTGATGCTAGAATTAAAATTTTAACTGAAATGTTTTGGTCTCGTCAATAAGTATCGATTGATCTAAAAAAAAAATTTTCCACGCCTACCCTAACGGCCACAACGCTTAAATCTGTCTTCCGCCGGTAGGTGGCGCATTTCAATCTCGCTTTGCTGCTTGCATATCTCCATTTCCCTTTGATTCCTTAGGCTGAGTAACGGGTATCTGATAGTCGAGTTACTCTCCTATAGCGTTCTCCATTGTTATACCCGTTACTCGTAGAGTAAAAGGGTATACTAGATTCGTCGGAAAGTATGTAACAGGCAGATGGAAGCGTTTCCGACCCCATAAAGTATATATATTCTTGATCAGGATCACTATCCGAGTCGATCTAGGCCTGTCCGTCTGTGGCTCCTACAGTTTTGATGCTAGAACTAAAATTTTGATGCTAGAACTAAAAATTTTAACTGAAATGTATTGGTCTCGTCAATACTAATCGATTGATCTAAAAAAAAATTTGCCACGCCTACCCTAACCCCCACAACGCTTAAATCTGTCTTCCGCCGGCAGGTGGCGCATTTCAATCTCGCTTTGCTGCTTGCATATCTCCATTTCCCTTTGGTTCCTTAGGCTGAGTAACGGGTATCTGATAGTCGTGGTACTCGACTATAGCGTTCTCCCTTGTTATACCCGTTACTCGTAGAGTAAAAGGGTATACTAGATTCTGTCCGTCTGTCCGTATGAACGCTGAGATCTCGGAAACTATAAGAGCTACACTACTGGGATTAGGCATGCAGGTTCCTGAGATTCCTGCGCAGCGCAAGTTTATTTCACCAGAGTGCCACGCCCACTCGAACGCCCACAAATCGCCCAAAACTGTGGCTCCTATAGTTTTGATGCTAGAATAAAATTTTTTGCTGAAATGTATTGTTCTCATGAATACCTAACGATTGACCCAAATAAAAGTTTGCCACGCCTACTTTAACGCACACGAGCCGCCCACAAACTTCAAAAAATCGTGAGTGTGATTGTGGATATCTCGGAAATTATCAAAGATAAAGAATCGGGATCTCAGATTCAGATTTCGTAGCTTTGAACCCAGCGCAATTTTGTCACGCGAATATGCCACGCGCACTATAACGCCCACAAGCCGACCAAACCTGTGGCATCCACAATTTTCATGCTAGAAATAAATTTTAACTGAAATGTATTGGTCGTCAATACCTATCGATTGATTTTAAAAAAATTTTCCACGCCTACCCTAACGCCCACAACGCTTAAATCTGTCTTCCGCCGGTAGGTGGCGCATTTCAATCCCGCTTTGCTGCTTGCATATCTCCATTTCCCTTTGGTTCCTTAGGCTGAGTAACGGGTGTCTGATGGTCGAGGTACTCGACTATAGCGTTCTCCCTTGTTTAAATTTCGATTTAACTTCATTTCTACGTATCTAAATGTTCAACTATAAATGTAACAATATATTTCATTAGATTTAAGAACCAATTTTGTCGAAATTTAAATATGTTTACCACTTGTGACTAGCGCTGTAATTTATAAGTTTAAGAACTAAATAAAACAATTAATAATAATAATAATAATAAAAAAAACAACAAAACCAATTGAAACAAATGCATCACAGCGTACAGAAGTATCAATAACAAAATGCGCAGGCTAAATCAGAATTTAGTTTTGCTAAAATTGCTACAATAAAGTAGACAATGAACACAAGCACGGCTGATTATGTTGGACTAGGTAACAAAGCAAGGGACCAGTATCACAGATATTAATGACAAATTGACAAAAATCACAGAGCACAAGATAAACACAACCGGTCACAAGCGACGCTAAATCGAATGAGATTTTGTTTTCAAAATTAAACAGCTAAGCAAATAAAGTTTGCAATCTTGGGAGCAGGCGACAATAGGTGGAGCAAAAATGAAAAAAACACAATCATATACAACTGTATCTTAGCTACCATAGGAATAAGCGGGAAAAAAATTTAAAAAAATTATATTTTTGGTGTTTTTTAACATATAACATCCTTTTTAACATTTAACCTCCTACTCTTGGAAATAACATTTTTTCATAGGTTCTGAACTTCGAATTTGATTTTATCAAAATCGGACGACTATATCATATAGCTGCCATAGCAACGATCGGAAAATTGGTGGAAAAATAATATGAAACAAATTATAGCTTCGGTGTTTTTTGACATATTATCTTATACTATTGGGAATAACATTTTGTGTATTTTAAGAGTTTCGAATTAAATTTAATAATTAAAACTGCGTGGGTATACAAACATCGGCTTGACGAAGTTAACTTCTTTTCTTGTTTTTTGTTCAGTTTAATGAACTATAAATTAAAAAACTTAATTTGTTATATTTGAAGACAGAACTGAAGCCGCCATTTTTGTAGGTGTACGGTTAATTTTGGATTCCATTATTGTACATTTTGATTTTTAATTGAAGAAAAAATAAATAATTTTTACAACTGCATAGAGTTTTAGTGTGTATGTAGTCGTCACCCTACAACTTTTAAAAGGGAAAACAAGGAAGAACGCTATAGTCGAGTACCTCGACTATCAGATACCCGTTATTCAGGGATAAAAGGGAAATGGAGATATGCAAGCAGCAAAGCGAGACTGAAATGCGCCACCTACTCCTGATCACAGTATATGGTTGTGTGGGCGGTCGACAGATTTAAACGTTATTGGCGTTGGGGCGGGCGTGGCAAATCATCAATATCATCTCAATATACGAATATGGGGGCGGTAGACTGATTTAAACGTTATGGGCGTTAGAGTGGGCGTGGAAAACTTTTTTTGGGGTCAATCGATAGGTATTAACGAGACTAATACATTTCTCGTAGAGTAAAAGGGAATACTAGATTCGTCGGAAAATAAGTAACAGGCAGAACGCTTCCTTCCGACCCTTATAAAGTATACATATTCTTGCTCAGGATCACTAGCCGAGTCGATCTAGCCATGTCCGTCTGTCCGTCTGTCCGTATGAACGCTGAGATCTCGGAAACTATAAGAGCTACAATACTGGGATTAGGAATGCAGATTCCTGAGATTCCCGCGCAGCGCAAGTTTGTTTCAGCAGAGTGCCACGCCCACTCTAACGCCCACAAACCGCCCAAAACTGTGGCTCCTACAGTTTTAATGCTAGAATTCAAATTTTAACTGAAATGTATTGTTCTCATCAATACCTATCGATTGACCCGAAAAAAAGTCAGCCACTTTAACACCCACAAACAAACTTCAAAAAATGGTAAGTATGAACGTGGATATCTCGGAAACTATAAAGATAGAGAGTCGGGATCTCAGATTTAGATTCCGTAGCTTTGTACGCAGCGCAAATTTGTCACGCGAATATGCCACGCCCACTTTAACGCCCACGAACCGCCCAAGCCTGTGGCGCTCACAATTATGCTAGACGAAAAAAATTAAATGACGTATTGGTCTCGTCAATACCTATCAATTGATCCAAAAAAAACGTTTGCAACGCCCACTCTAACGTGGGCCGCCACAGTTTTGGGCGGTTTGTGGACGTTAGAGTGGGCGTGGCACTCTGCCGAAACAAATTTGCGCTGCGCAGGAATCTCAGGAATCTGCATGCCTAATCCCAGTATTGTAGCTCTTATAGATCCGAGATCTCAGCGTTCATACGGACAGATGGTTAGACGGACATGGCTAGATCGACTCGGCTAGTGATCCTGATCAAGAATATATATAATTTATGGGGTCGGAAACGCTTTCTTCTGCCTGTTACATACTTTCCGACGAATCTAGTATACCCTTTTACCCTACGAGTAACGGGTATAACAAGGAAGAATGCTATAGTCGAGTACCTCGACTATCAGATACCCGTTACTCAGCTAAATGGACCAAGGGGAAATGGAGATATGCAAGCAGCAAAGCGAGATTGAAATGCGCCACCTACCGGCGGTAGACAGATTTAACCGTTATGGGCGTTAGAGTGGGCGTGGCAAAATTTTGTTTTTGCATCAACCGATAGGTATTGACGAGACCAATACATTTAAGCTAACATTTTTTATCTAGCATGAAAAATGTGGGCGCCACTGGCTTGGGCGGTTTTTGGGCGTTAGAGTGGGCGTGGCATATTTGCATAACAAACTTGCGCTGAATCTCAATCTAAAATCCCAATTCTCTGTCTTTGATAGTTTCCGAGATATCCACGTTCATACTTACGATTTTTTTTAAGTTTGTGGGCGGTTTGTGGGCGTTAAAGTGGGCGTGGCAAACGTTTTTTTGGGTCAATCGATAGGTATTGACGAGTGCAACACATTTCAGTTAAAACTTTTTCTCTAGCTTCTCTAGCGTTAGAGTGGGCGCGGCACTCTGCTGAAATAAACTTGCGCTGCGTAAGAAGCTCAGGAATCTGCACGCCAAATCTCTATAGCCTAGCTCCGAGATCTCAGCGTTCATCCGGACAAACAGACGGACAAACGAACATGGCTAGATCGACTCGTCTAGTGATCCTGATCAAGAATATATATACTTTGTGGGGTCGGAAACGCTTCCTTCTGCCTGTTACATACTTTCCGACGAATCTAGTATACCCTTTTACTCTACGAGTAACGGGTATAACAAGGAAGAACGCTATAGTCGAGTACCTCGAATATCAGATACCCGTTACTCAGCTAAAGGGACAAAAGGGAAATGGAGATAAGCAAGCAGCAAAGCCAGACTGAAATGCGCCACTTTTCCCTGGTCTCAACATATTGTTATGTGGGCGGTAGACAGATTTAAGCGTTATGGGCGTTAGAGTGGGAGTGTCAAATGTTTTTGGGTCAATCGATAGGTATTGACGAGACTAATACATTTCAGTTGAAATTTTTTATCTAGCATAAAATTGTGGGCCCCACACGCTTGGGCGATTTGTGGGCGTTAGAGTGGGCGTGGCATATTCACGTAACAAACTTGCGCTGCTTACAAGGCTGCGGAATCTAAATCTGAGATCCCAATTCTCTATATTTGATAGTTTCCGAGATATCCACGTTCATATGTATGATTTTTTGAAGTTTTTGGGCGGTTTGTGGGCGTTAAAGTGAGCATGGCAAACTTTTGGGCGGTAGACAGATTTAAGCGTTATGGGCGGTAGAGTAAGCGTGGCAAATTTTTTTGTGTCATTCGATAGGTATTGACGAGACTAATACATTTCAGTTAAAATTTTTTTTCTAACATTAAAATTGTAGGCGCCACAGGTTTGGGCGGTTTGTGGGCGTTAGAGTGGGCGTGGCAAACTTTTGGGCAGTAGACAGATTTAAGGGTTATGGGCGTTAGAGTGGGCGTGGCAAATTTTTTTGGATCAATCGATAGGTATTGACGAGACCAATACATTTCAGTTAAAGTTTTGTATCTAGCATGAAAATTGTGGCGCCACAGGTGTGAGCGGTTTGTTGGCGTTAGAGTGGGCGTGGCATATTCGCGTTACAAACTTGCGCTGCGTACAAGGCTACGGAATCTAAATCTGAGATCCCAATTCTCTATCCTTGATAGTTTCCGAGATATTCACGTTCATATTTATGATTTTTTGAAGTTTGTAGGCGTTAAAGTGGGCGTGGCACACTTTTTTTTAGTCAATCGATAGGTATTAATAAGAAAAATTCATTTCAGTTAAAATATTTATTCTTGCATCAAAACAGTAGGAGCCACAGTTTTGGGCGGTTTTTGGGCGTTAAAGTGGGCGTGGCACGCTGCTGAAACAAACTTGCGCTGCGTAAGAAGCTCAGGAATCTGAATTCCAAGTCTCAGTAGCCTAGCTCTTATAGTTTCCGAGATCTCAGCGTTGATCCGGACGGACAGACAGACGGACATGGCTAGATCGACTCGGCTAGTGATCCTGATCAAGAATATATATACTTTATGGGGTCGGAAACGCTTCCTTCTGCCTGTAACATACTTTCCGACGAATTTAGTATACCCTTTTACTCTACGAGTAAGGGGTATAACCATGTAAACAGTCATTCAATTTTGCCCCCTAATAAGTCTTGAATAAAGATCAGTGCAATTACAATTCTTTGATCTTCTTTCTTCATTGATATTTAAAGAGAAGACCGATGCACAAGATGAAACTTAGTGGAATAGGAAAAAGCGGGTTCGGTAAAATGAAGAAGTAAGGCAATGCGTAAGAATAGCTTTTGAACACGCTGAACGCGATGGATATGAAAGGTTCCAGTCGTTTTCCAAAAAAATGCTGCGTACTCTAATTATGACCGAATCAAATAAGGAAATAAGCTAAGCTCGGTACATGGGCCAGAGAAATGAGTCGGATTGCGCTTTCTGAATCTTTAGGAACTGTGTAATGACCTTGTGTGGGAAGGCGGCTTAGCTCCCCGTTCACAAGGTTCGGGACTGGATTTTATATATTACTAGTCGGCTAGATAATTTTTCCCAAGAATTAAGATCGCCTAGCTTATTTGATTTTATTCTTAACTTAACCTATAATGAATATTTAAATGTTAGAGGGATAAGTGAACTTAATATATTTTCTGCGGGAGTGTCCAATTATAAACCTATTTAGTTTATATGTGTTTCAGCAGTGCCAGAGCAAAGATTTGGAGAAAACCAAGTCTGATAAATATATACAAGTATTGATAAGATCTTTAGAAACAGTTATTGGTACTTTGTGACCTTGAACCCGTTCTGATAATTTCTGCAGTTACTTGCCCCCTGGGGCATTATACTTTTGCAAATCAAAGTGTTTAACAACGCACACTAAGAAGATCGAAAGTTCACGCTAAACATTTTTTTTCTTCTCAGATGTACGGTCATAAGGTATTTTACGGTCTTTGGTTGAACACTGTGGTGGGGGACAGTAAGAGAGGTGGAAGAAATTGTGGGTGTCTATCTATTTATTTTTCTTGTCCTCTTACAACGTCTAGAATCTGTTTCATACCTCAAATTCGGACTGGCTGAGCGGCTGCGTGATTGTTGGATCTGATGCTGGTTATTTACGTAGTGAACGATTGCGGATGTGACTTCCTTAATTGAGCTTTGAATCTCTGGTGTTACAGATTGAACGATTTTTTTTTCACTGGGTGCATAAATAGGTGATGGCTTTGTCCGATGGGTCAGCAGCGAGTTGGCCAGACTGAAAATAGAAAATTTGATTAGTTAAGTTATTAAGTTGTATATCTCTCGGTAACGACGTCAGCAATCATTACTAGCATAGGAACACGCAGTCCAAACAATATTACAATTTTGTCAAGCCATTTTAATTTTTTAGTATATGTCCCGTCTTGAACCATTGTTTTTCCATTTCCGGCTAAAGCTAGAAACTCCAGCCGAAGTTAACATACAGCCAAAACCATGTCACGCAATCATTTCTTTTTTTATATTTATAAGTTGTTTTTATATTATTTTCTCATAATATTTCGATTTGACCGTATATGATATAACTGTCCGATCAGAAAACAATTAAATTCCAAAAACTGAATATGAATAAAAGCAACGATGCCATAATTTTTTGTCCAGTACTTATTGTGTCCTGGGAAAGGAAACGTTTCCGTCCCCATAAAGTATATATGTAGGATTGGCAGCTCTATTAGTAACAGATCAGTTGTTCTGTTCCGTAACATTTTTCAGTAGTGTTATAAAGCGTGAAAATTGCGCAAGAGTAGTAGAGATTGAGCATCAGCAGAAGAAGGTCGCGTGTGTCTCAGTAATAAATAATATGTCAACTTAAGTATAAAAAACTATATCAATGAAGTGTAAAAATCAAAGAATAAACTATTAATAATCTTTAAATATATTTACGGAAGCCAATGGAAGCCTTTCTCTACAATTTTGGGGGCTCGACCGAGAACAATCGACAAACGAAAGATTAAATGTGATACGCGGCCAAACAACAATCAAGTTATTGTGCTAAGATTCCATCGATCGCAGTTTAATGAACAAAACGAAACAAAGAAACTAGAAAGTTATAAAACTGAAGTGATTACGAGAAAGAGAGACTAAAAAACCATCCAGAAGAGCTGAGAATTTTCATGTTGCGCAATTCCACCAAGTTTTGCGAAGTATTATGAAATTCTGAAACTACAAAACTACAAAATTTATTGCGCAGTTTGCCGATCTGAGTGCAAAATTGGTTATGTGGCGACAAGTAAATTCCTAACGGAAGACGACGAAAGGCGTTTATACAATCCGTTGTCGCAGAGAGCGACAATAATGGCTAAAGCTACAACTTGACCAGGAGGAAAACTTGGAAAAGCAAAAGCTGGAGGAGATCACGACGGAGCAGAGATCCAGATGAGGTGATTGATACGAGGCGGCAAGGTGACGCCACTGAAGTTGAAAGCGGTTGAAGGCGATATTGAAGGCGTGGTTGAAGGCGATATTGAAGGCGCGATTGAAGTTGGAGTTGAAAAGCAGTTCGAAAAGCAGTCATCAGAGCAGACAACGGTTGCAGCTTTTATTGCAACGATTTGCCAGAGACGAAATTGAAAAGCAGTGGCAAATATCAGAGATGAGTAACAAAAGACTAGATACAGCAGGCGATTCGCAAGTATAAATCCATACATGCATACATTATATTGAATTGAAATACCGAATTTGAAGTTAAACAAAACAATTTTATGCAACGTTAACAATATTTTATTCCCATTTAAAATGTTCTTATTTATTAATTTTTTAGAAAAGTAAGCAGTACATACTTTATTGGTTTAAGAAATAAAATAAGTGATGTAAGTTTAGAAAAGATGAATGTTGAAGAGATCACACGATTTTCTGTTGCAGAGCTTAAAGACAAGTTAAAAGAATTAAGATTACCAGTTTCAGGCCTCAAAGCAGAATTACAGGAAAGACTCATCTCCTATTTTGAGGGAGAAAATATCGACCAGCAGGAAAATACAGAAGGTTCAGAGGAGTCAGTGTACGAGGAAACTAACGTCGCAGAGTCAGATTCATCTGATTCTCAACCCTTAGCCATGACTTTCACTCTGAGAGATATTGAAGATTCGCTTTCTGCATTCACCGGAAATGGTTCTCCGGATATTGATGAGTGGCTTGCAGATTTCGAGCTTAATTCTATTACAGTTGGGTGGACTGATCTTCAAAAATTCATTTACGGCAGGCAGTTGGGAAAGGGAGCTGCAAAATTATTCTTGGGCAGCCAACCAGGAATAAATGATTGGGAAGCACTAAAAGAAGCTTTAAAAAACGAATTTGGAGAAAAGCTTACAGCGAAACGGGTGCACAAGATGCTCGAAAACAGGAAGAAAACCCAGAAAGAGAGTCTGATAGAATACTTCTACAGTATGACCGCATTGGCAAATCAGTCGAAGTTGGACGAAGAAAGTATTATAGAATACATAGTGGAGGGTATACCAGACTCGAAGCAAAATAAAAGTTGTTTGTAAACTTAAGGTTTACGAGAAGATTAGCGCGAGTCAGGGGTTTAAACCAAAGCCGAAGTTTGAGAGTTAGTTAAAACTAACCAAGATGGCAGACGTTGCTTTAAGTGTGGTGGCAGCAATCATTTTGCAAAGGATTGTAAGGAAGTAGGTATAAAATGTTTCAAATGCAATCAGTTTGGTCACATGGCAAATCAATGCGGTACCAAGGAAGCTCGTAAGGAAGTGAAAAATGAAAAGTCAAACATTCAGCAGCTGTCACAGTTAACTTTCAACAGAGCGTTTAAAAACATAAACATTGGTAGCGACCAGTTTACGGCGTTATTCGATTCTGGCAGCGATATTTGTACCATTTGCGAGACGGCTTACACTCGCATCCACCCCGACATTCTCAAACCTGATATTAAAGAGCTAATTGGAATAGGTGGCAAGAAGATATACACTCTAGGTTCGTTCACAGTTGCGACTAAGTTAGATGACGCTGACGTTGATATGTGCTTTCATGTAGTGCGCGACAAGGATACCCTTTATGAAGGTGTGATCGGTAGCGATGTCCTTAATACAGTAACCGCAACAATTGGAGCAAACGGAGTCGTTTTCCACGCAGTTCATCTAGTAGATCTTGGACATTTGTCTGATCTCACCTTAGGTAGAGATGAAATTAGTCCAAGCCATGACATAAACCTCACTCATTATAGTGACAATCAAAATTTGACTGTAGATGCGTCTTCCACTGGCATTTCAGACTTGACAGAAACTTTTCATCAGTTAATTTCATCTAACTTCATTGAAGAAAATTTCATGCCAGATTTAGATCTGCTTCACTTGAGCAACGACATAAGATCAGCAGTGGTTGGGTTAGTTCAAAATTACAAGCCATTAAAGCCAGACTCAAGCCCAGTAGAAATGAAAATACTCCTCACCGATGAAGTCCCAGTCTATCAGAGACCTAGGCGCTTACCGTACGAGGAAACTGAGAAAGTCGACAAGCAGATCAGGGATTGGCTTAAGAAAGGAATCATTCGTCAAAGTGTTTCCGAATACGCCTCACCCATAGTGTTGGTTGCTAAAAAAGATGGCACTAAAAGACTCTGTTGCGACTACCGCAAATTGAACCAGAAGATTATTCGCGACAACTTCCCTATGGCCTTGATCGACGATGTTTTACATAAGCTTCAGAAGGGGAAAGTATTTACAACGCTGGACTTATCAAACGGATTTTTCCATGTCCCCGTCCAAGAAAGCTCTCGCAAATACAAACCGCGTTCGTCACCCAAAGTGGTCAATACGAATTCTGCTTCGTACCATTCGGAATTTCCAATTCTCCTGCAGTGTTTATGCGATACATATTTGCAGTGCTCAGGCCATTAATTGAAGACGGTACCCTTGTCCTGTACATGGATGATTTGATTATTTTATCAAAGGACGAACAGGAAGGTTTAGAGAAATTGAAGAAAGTTTTAGATGTCGCTATGTGTTCAGGTCTGCGTATAAAGTGGGAAAAGTGTCAGGTCTTACAGAAGAGGGTCCAATTCCTTGGCTAACATCCTATTTCCGAAGGCTTATGAAAGACTTCGCTATCATTGGCAGACCTTTGTCGAACTTGCTTAGAAAGAACACATTCTTTAAGATGGGCGAGGAAGAGCTAGCATCGTTTAATCAATTGAAAATATCCTTGTCTAGTTCGCCTGTTCTGAAATTATTCGATCTAAAGAGTGCTACAGAAGTCCATTGTGATGCAAGCATGTACGGATATGGAGCAGTCCTTCTTCAAAAGAATTCAGCTGATCAAGAATTTCACCCAGTAGAGTACATGAGCCGCAAGACAACAGATACCGAGGAGAAATATCCTTCTTATGAGCTAGAGGTACTCGCTATAATACAGGCTCTGAAGAAGTGGAGAATCTACTTGCTGGGAAGAAAGATTAAGATCGTCACCGACTGCAATGCGTTTGCTATGACCATGCGAAAGAATGATGTACCAGTGAAAGTATCTCGTTGGGCCATGTTTTTACAAGACTTTAAGTACACAATAGAGCATCGTCCAGGCACAAAGATGAAACATGTCGACGCCTTAAGCCGCGTACATACCTTGTTGCTCCAAAAGTCAGTCCGACATCGAATTCAACAGGCACAACGTCAGGATGAATGGATAAAAGCCATTTGTAAGGTCCTGGAAACACATACCTACGACGACTTCTATCTGAAGCACGAAGTTCTTCACAAGAATCCTATAAAAGAGCTCATAATAATCCCATCAGCCATGGAGAACGAAATAATTAACACAGCTCACCGACAAGGACATTTTGGCATCAAAAAAACAATTGACTTGGTTCAGCGCGATTATTACATTCCAGAGTTAGAGAGGAAGGCTCAAACTATCGTGAAGTCCTGTGTAGAGTGCATAGTTGGCGAGGCTAAGTATGGGAAAAAAGAGGGTTTCTTACACCCGATAAACAAGGCAGACGAACCGTTACAGACCTATCATATTGACCACATTGGCCCGATGGATATGACAAAAAAACAATACAATCATGTTTTGGTAGTGGTCGACGCTTTCTCTAAATTTGTGTGGCTTTACCCCACTAAGAGTACTGGCGCTGACGAGGTAGTGGATAGAATGGAGAGGCAGTCTGATGTTTTCGGCAACCCAAGTCGTATAATCACCGATCGTGGAACGGCATTCACAGCCAATGCTTTTCAGGAGTACTGTAAGGTTAACAATATCCAGCATTTGCTGGTAGCCACAGGAGTGCCACGTGGCAACGGGCAAGTAGAGCGTATCAACAGGATTGTCATCACTATATTGACGAAACTTTGTGCGGAAGACCCGAAATCTTGGTATAAGCATGTAGGCAGGGTTCAACAGTTTATAAATTCCTCTCCTCCTAGAAGCACAAAGATAGCTTCATTCAAGATCCTTCCTGGGATCAATATGAAGACCAAGTACGATAAGGAGTTAGTCAAGCTATCAGAGGAAGATTTCTTAAAGGAGTTACAGGAAGAGAAGGAGAAGGTTCGAGTGGAAGCTAAAGAAAACATCGCAAAGATTCAGGACGAGAATCGCAAGTCATTCAACAAATCAAGGAAGCCAGAGTGTGAGTACAAGCTCGGAGATTTAGTAGCTATTAAAAGAACACAGTTTGGTGCCGGATTGAAATTGAAAAATAAGTTCTTAGGGCCTTACGCCGTTACTCGTAAGTTGAGACATGGTCGATAACTTGTTGAAAAAGTAGGAGATGATGAAGGTCCGAATAAAACGAACACTGTCGCTGAATATATGAAGTTGTGGTCATCCTCATTCGGGTGGAATGAATTGTCAGAATAGCCGAATGTAGGATTGGCAGCTCTATTAGTAACAGATCAGTTGTTCTGTTCCGTAACATTTTTCAGTAGTGTTATAAAGCGTGAAAATTGCGCAAGAGTAGTAGAGATTGAGCATCAGCAGAAGAAGGTCGCGTGTGTCTCAGTAATAAATAATATGTCAACTTAAGTATAAAAAACTGTATCAATGAAGTGTATAAATCAAAGAATAAACTATTAATAATCTTTAAATATATTTACGGAAGCCAATGGAAGCCTTTCTCTACATATATATTCTGTGATCTCGCTAACTAGGGAGCTAGAGAGTTGGGATTGCACATTTAGGTTCCCTAGCTTCGTATTCAGCGCAAGTTCCGTGTTTTAAAATTATTATTGAGGGAAAACAGCTGATTTGCTGCATGGGTGCCATCTCGATTTAACTTGGCCCGATTTCAATTATTTTCGGCAAGTATATGGGTATTGATTTCGGCCAAAGAGCTAGTGGGATGGCTCTGAGGGCGCCGAGCTGAAGGCTACCGAACGGGTCGCAGGTTGCGGATAGCGAGCGCCCTGATTCTCCAGGGTAGCTACGAATAAGCGTGGAAGTTGGACACGGCCCGGCTACCGCCAAGCTCCCAACACGAAGCGCAAATAAGTAGCCCCGGACAGTCAGCGGGTATCTGCGCCGTAGCAGTACCGACGTCGCGCTTGTGCTGCCGCCTCCGACAATAGCTCACACATACCCCTTCCCACACTCTTTGAACCTACCTCTTCTCTACCCACACAACTCATCTCACCCCGGGCTAGACTAAGGTGTCACTCTTACCGTGCCGAGAGTCAATCTGGCTGGGAGCCCGAGTCATCAAATAACTCAGTCTCAAACGGTGAGCTCAGGCAAGTGGCGACCGCCTGTTCTAAGTCAGCCTTACCCGGGTACGGCGGATCTCTGCCCGTGTGGACCTGTCCTTTCTCCGCAGCTCGTGGGATTTAACATGGAGAATTTAACAAATTAAAAACAAAACGATGGAGTCAGCTCAACCAGCGAGCAAGAAGGCTAAGGTAACCAACCGCGGCACATGGTCGAGATCCTTTGCGGAAGTGGTAAAGGATCGGAAGATCATTGGTGTCATCGACCAGAGCGATGAAGGCGGTAGGATCCCAAGAAACCAATGGGGTCTGGTTAGACGGGCCCTTGCGTCAGTGGCCTTGGAAGTGCTGGACGAAAACCCAGGCCCGCCACTCGATTGCACAGATGCAGGGTGGTACCAGGGCAATGTAAAGTTGATCGCCTGCGAAGACGAGAGATCGGCAGCACTCTACAAGGCTGCAATCACCAAAGTCGGCGAGGTCTATCCCGGGGTCAAGCTGGCAGTTTGTGAGGCTGCACACATCCCGTCTCGACCGAGAGCGAGGGTGTGGCTGCCGTCGGAACCATCGGAACCAGAGGCTATACTCAGCCTGCTGACCAGGTTCAACCCAAAACTTCCAACAGACGGTTGGAAGGTGGTCAAGGTGGAGAAAACCGAGCGCGTCACCATGAACGTGGTTATCCTCCTGAACCAGGCCTGCTTGGAACCCCTCGCAGCCCAACAACACCGGGTGAACTACGGGTTCGATAAGGTGCAGCTACGCATATACGACACCGATAAGTTAGCGGCAGACAACCTGGCTGCCTGTGCGTCGTACGAACCCCCGAGCGACGACGAACTAGATCATGAAGAGGCCACCCTCACCGGCTACGTGTCAACCGACTCGGAGCTGACAGAGAGCCTGAAGCAGCTGTGCACCCAGGACACAACCCGACCAGGGCGCTCTGTTCTCCAGGACATAGCGGAGGAAGCGGAGGGTACCCAGCCCGACCCCAGTCCCAAAGATGATGCAGTTTCTGCAAATTAACCTGCACCACAGCAAGGCAGCATCCGCTGCCCTCCTCACCCGCCTGGCAACAGGCAACATAGACGTAGTCCTTATTCAAGAGCCATGGATTGTTGGTAACAACATCTGTGGCCTATCAACCCCCCTAAACAAGCTATTTTACACCAATTACAAGGGTAAAACCAGAACCTGCATTCTTACAAAGACACACTTTAATACATTTCTTATTCCACAGTTTAGCAAAGGCGACCTTACCACGGTCAGACTGGAGCTAAAGGAACACACCCATTACACCATAGCATCATTCTATCTGGCTCACGACTACGAAGGGCCACTACCAAACACCACTACACAACAACTCATACGCACTCACTCATCTAAGGAACTCATCCTGGGTGGGGACGCTAACTCACACCACACACAATGGGAAAGTACAAACACCAACGAAAGGGGTGAGTTACTCTACGACTATCTCCTTCAATCAAATCAATCATCTGCAACAAGGGTAACGACCCAACTTTCATCACTAGAAATAGGAGGGAAGTACTAGACATTACTCTAATATCTGACCCCCTACTTAACCAGCTAGAAGCGTGGAAGGTGGGGATCGAACACTCATTCTTAGACCACCGATACATAGAATTTACAATAAGTCTAGAATGTCCTCCCGCCGAGAACATCACTAATCTAAGATTAACCAACTGGGGATACTACAAAAATCTCCTCAACAGGAACCTACACGCTCCTCCGACACACAAACGCAACCGTCAAGAATTAGATAACCTAGTTAACACTTTTACTGATATCTGCGGTGAGGCCTTAAAAAGGGCTTGCCCAAACAGAACAGTCAAAACAAAGCACAAACCCCCTTGGTGGAACGCAAACCTGGCGAACCTTAAAAGAGAGTGTAGAACTTACTTCAATAAAGCTAAATACAACAATAGCGAATCCTCCTGGAATTTATATCATACAAAACTAAGCCTATACAAAAAGGAAATTAGAATATCAAAACGAAGAGCTTAGGCTAACTTCTGCAGTAGCATAGAATCTACTGCGGAGGCATCCAGACTCAGAAGAATTCTAGCTAAAGCTTCAGCAACCATTGGCTATCTTAAAACCAATGCTGATAGCTGGACGGAAAATAGTCAGGAAACCCTTGAACTACTGTTAGACACCCACTTCCCTAAGAACACCCATGTAGTGGAGGACCTCCACATAGAGGAGAATTTAGACGACCAGAGTATTGACAACATTTCAAACCCTGGCCGCATTCAGTGGGCTGTTAACTCTTTTAAGCCCTTCAAATCACCTGGCCCAGATGGGTTCTTCCCGGCCCAGCTACAACGGACACTAGATGTGTCCCTTCCCTGGCTGACAGCCATCTTCCACGGCTGCCTTGCTCTAAACCATATTCCAACAAGGTGGCTGGACGTTAAGGTAATTTTTATACCGAAAGCCGGCAAGCCCTCCCACACCAACCCAAAGGACTTCCGCCCGATCAGTCTCTCTTCCTTCTTGTTGAAGACCCTGGAAAGGCTAATTGACACCAATATCAGACTAACCATCGACCATGCGTACCGTAAGGGTAGATCAACCGATACCGCCCTCCACTCTCTATTGTACAGTATAGAACGAGGCTTCCGCAATAAGGAATACTCTCTTGCAGCGTTTCTAGACATAGAAGGCGCCTTTAACAACGTCACCCCAGCGGCGATTACTGGTGCTCTGACTGAACTGGGCATTGAGCGGCCCATAGTGGGACTCATACACACCATGCTAACCAGCATGGTAGGGCACTCCACTATGGGATCGGCCCACTCCACCAGGAACGACAGTAGAGGAACCCCACAAGGGGGCGTACTCTCACCTCTTCTATGGGTTTTAGTGGTCAACAAACTGCTATCACTTCTAGAAGAGGCGGGCACAAAAGTGGTAGCCTACGCGGATGACGTGGTTATCCTACTGCAGGGCAAATTCCCGCAAACCCTTTGCAATCTAATGGAGACAGCCCTATCCACCCTCTTCCGGTGGACGGCTGGCTGTGGACTGGGAGTTAACCTGGAAAAGACCGAACTAGTTCTCTTTACAAGGAAGTATAAGGTACCAATTCTAGTTCCCCCAAAACTACACCAAACGCGCCTAACCTTTAGCAACCAAGCAAAGTACCTAGGTGTCATCCTTGACAAAAAGCTCCTTTGGACAGATAACATCCTAGATCGCACACGCAAAGCGGCCATAGCCCTCTTCGCTTGTAAAAAAGCCATAGGGAGGAAGTGGGGTTTCTCCCCCATGATAGTTCACTGGCTATATACTGCAATAGTCAGGCCCATTCTCCTCTACGGAAACATCGTTTGGTGGCCTTCTCTAGATAAGAACTGCAACCTCCGTATCCTTCACAAGATCCAAAGAAGCGCAGAGCTCTGCATCAGTCGGGCGCTGCGCACTACCGCCACTGAGGCACTAAACACAATTCTCGATCTCCAACCCCTGGACCTACTTGCCAAAAGCTGGGCATCTGCAACAGCGCTGAGTCTCCGTGAAGCAGCGGCATGGACAACAGGCTCCACGGGTCACTCCAATATCCTATCAAAACATTCACCCCTACCACGTAATACAGACTACGTCCCACCCATAGTCAACTTCGAAAGAAGATACAAGTTCTATATACCCACCCGTACAGACTGGGACAACCTCCCACATCAATTCGTAAACGCCGTCAACATATACACGGACGGCTCCAAGCTTAACTCCCAAACAGGTGGGGGAGTTTTTTCCCCCGAACTAGACATAAAAGTCTCATTCCGCCTACCAGACCACTGTAGTGTTTTCCAAGCGGAAGTGATGGCAATTCAGGAAGCCACTACCCACCTGAACACGTTTGTACATCAAGACATAGATATCTTCATCTTCTCGGATAGTCAAGCTGCCCTCAGGGCCCTCGACTCCTACACAACGAGCTCAAAAACAACCTCTGAATGCCGCAAATCTCTTAACGAGATGGCCACTCATCTGTGAATCAACCTCATCTGGGTGCCTGGACACCGCAACATTGAGGGCAACTGCATAGCAGACGAGCTAGCAAGACAGGGGACAACCGCCGATATCCTTCGTGATAAGGACACGGTAGGTATGCCCATGGCTACCTGCATGCTCCATCTCAGGCAGAGATTGTATACTCTTTCCAACAACCGTTGGAACTCAATCTCAACATGCCACAATTCTAGACTCACATGGCCAATCTACAACACGAAAAGAACAAAAACTCTCCTACAATGTAGCAGGGAGGACATCTCCACTATCCTAAATGCCCTCACGGGCCACTGTCTTATAGGGACTCATGCAATAAGGCTGGGTCTAAGTAACCACGACTTCTGATTCAGCTGCAAACAGATAGACGAAGAGGATAGCATCGAACACCTCCTATGCTTCTGCCCAGCGCATAACCTAAAGCGCTTTCAAACCCTAGGTAGCTACACACTTCTGAACCTTGCGGCCATTCAGGACGTAAGCATTCAAAAACTACTATGTTTCTTGAGAAGAACAGAATACTTCGCGAAAGCAGATAACCCATGAGCTAGGGAAACGGATCTGTCAGAGATCATGTGGTATCACAAGGGGCCCATTGTGGCCTAAGTGAGGGGACTAATATCTAGTCTCCAACCACTCCTATCTAACCTAACCTATATGGGTATTGATAATGAGAACAAAATCGCATTTACATTTTTACAAAATATAAAAAAGTGTGGGCGCTAGACGGGTTTTAGTGTTGTGGTCGTTAGAGTGGGCGTGGCACCCACAAACTTGCACAGCGCAGGAAGCCGAACTTCCAACATTCTAGCTTTTATAGTTTCCGAGGTCATAAATAGAGTAAGCTAGAAAAAAAATATATATATTTAAATACGCGCTGGTGAAGCAAAAATGGGCATAAAACTTAATGCATATGAATAATAAACTAATGTCGCATTTGATTTGTTGGAGTTTCTTAAATGCATTAAGAATTGTTCCGTAGAAGGAATCCAAATCAAGCAAAATCTCCTTTTCTTTTTCTCAACAGTAACACGCAAGGACGCACCTGTGTTTTACCAAAATTTGATGTTCCGTAAGAGTGCTTATAAAACTTGATGCAATTTCTACATCCAACAAGGTTCTTTAGCTCGACACCATTTTCCTTCCCCGTTTACCACCAACGGTGTATATGCCAGACATCAATCTTTCCCTAACACCTTCGGTTGTATATTACAATATATGTATGTAGCTTTCCCAAAAGCTTTTTTCTATTGCAGGTAGTAAATAAGTCGGAACGAGCCGGATCGGACAACTATAATTCTATAGCTCCCATAGGAAGAATAAAAACAAGAAAGAACGCTATAGTCGAGTACCTCGACTATCAGATACCCGTTACTCAGCTAAAAGGACAAAAGGGAAATGGAGATATGCAAGCAGCAAAGCGAGACTGAAATGCGCCGCCTACCCCTGATCTAATATATGGTTTGGGCGGTTTGTGGGCGTTAGAGTGGGCGTGGCAAACTTTTTTTGGATCAATCGATATGTATTGACGAGCTAATACATTTCAGTTAAGATTTTTTATCTCGCATGAAAATTGTGGGCGCCACAGGCTTAGGCGGTTTGTGGGCGTTAGAATGGGCGTGGCATATTCCCGTAACAAACTTGCGCTGCGTACAAAGCTACGGAATCTCAATCTAAGATCCCAATTCTCTATCTTTGATAGTTTGCGGTTTGTGGGCGTTAAGGGGACATGGCAAACTTTTTTTGGGTCAATCGATAGGTATTGACGAGAGCAATACATTTCAGTTTTATTCTAGCATAAAAACTGTAGGAGCCACAGTTTTGGGCGGTTTATGGGCGTTAGAGTGGGCGTGGCACTCTACTGAAACAAACTTGCGATGCGTAAGAAGCTCAGGAATCTGCACGCCAAATCTCAATAGCCTAGCTCTCACAGTTTCCGAGATCTCAGCGTTCATCCGGACAGACAGACAGACGGACATCGCTAGATATATATACTTTATGGGGTCGGAAACGCTTCCCTGTCAAGAAACACCGAAGCTATGATTTGTTTCATATTATTTTCCCACCAATTTTCCGATCGTTCCTATGGCAGCTTTATGATATCAAATAAAAACACCTCTTAACGAGGTAGAAAGTAGTGGCGAACGCGCCTATAACAAAAATTTCTGATATCAACAATTGTGACGAAAAATGATATTACATTCGATTAAATAAATTAACTTTATTTTACCTATTTACCTTAATGTAAATTTTCTGTTGTAGCGTGCCGAATACATAAATTTAATATAGTTTATTTATTTTATCGAATGTAATATCATTTTTCGTCACAATCGTTGATATCAGAAATTTTTGTTATAGGCGCGTTCCTTACTACTTTCTACCTCGTTAAGAGGTGTTTTTGTTTGATATCAGAAGTTTTTTTTTGCTCAAGAGTTTAAGTACCCCAATACCATGACTAGGAGTCGTCCCCATATGGCTTGGCTATTGAAAAACCAAACACACAGATTCGACCCCTAATCTTAGCTGAACGCCACCTTAAATTAGGCACAACAAGTTTTATCGCTTCAATTACCTATTTTAATAGCACAAGTTTGGAATCTCAAGGGCTGTATAGTTTCAGATTCCAAGAGAAATCTGTCGTTTCTTACATTTCCCGCCGAACTAGCGGGTTTTTCCAAACAAATGGTAGAACAAATAGATCAAGTTTCCTATTTCGATTAGCTTCTTGCAAGTAAAGGACCCTAAAACCATAACAGATTTTCCGTTGGAAAAATCTAATAAGAATATTTTTCATCAAATAGGTTTTTTTCTTGTTTACTCGAATAAGTATGAAATATTACGTATACGGAGCTGAAACGAGTTGCACTTTTTATCGCTTAATATCTTTCACACGGTAATTTTTAGGGCAAAAAGTGTTAAACATCAAAAGTAGCGAAATCTCAAGGGCTGTATGATTTAAATTTTAAAAAGAAATCGTTCGACTCGATTTTGAGAAAATAGTCAAAAAGTGGTTTTAAAAAATAACTTTTTATCATAACTCTAAATCTATTATATTCAGACAATTTTACTGTATGAAGAGTATTCAGCAAATTAAATTATCTTTTCAGAGATATATAGCACGTTTCTGTAGCATAAGCTGTTTAGATACTATAAGCATTTTAAATCTGGCCTTTTTTTTTTTATTTCCCGCTAAACTAGCGGGTTTTTCCAAAAGTCGTAGAACAAACGTTTTCTATTTTAAGCTGCATTATATACACCCATAGGGTTTCCAAAACCCTAAAGCTAAGATGGGATGCATACAAACCCACAAACAAAGGGACAAACATTTTCATTTATTTTTCTCCCAAACAAATCTATACTTCGAAAGTCTTGGTATGCAATCTTCTTAGTTTTTGCAATACCTTTCGATTGGTGTATTACTCGTTGCGATCGGACCATAATTGCAGATTTTCAATTCTGCGGCTATATATAGTAGTTGTCTTCGCACGCTCTCTTTCGCGCTTCGCCACTACGTGTACTGCCGTCCACAGTGATAGTCGTCCGATCTTGATAAAATTAAATTCAAAATCCAGAACTAATTAAAAAATGTTATTTCCAAGCGTAGGAGGTCATATGTTAAAAAACAACGAGGCTATAATTTGTTTCATATTATTTTCCCACTAATTTTGCGATCGTTCCTATGGCAGCTTAATGATATAGTCGTCCAAATTTTTGATAAAATTTAATTAGAAATTCAGAACTAATTACAAAATGTTATTTCCACGCGTAGGAGGTTATATGTTAAAAAACACGGAAGCTATGATTTGTTTTTTATTATTTTCCCACTAATTATACCCGTTACTCGTAGAGTAAAAGGGTATACTAGATTCGTCGAAAAGTATGTAACAGGCAAAAGGAAGCGTTTCCGACCCCATAAAGTATATATATTCTTGATCAGGATCACTAGCCGAGTCGATCTAGCCATGTCCGTCTGTCCGTCTGTCCGTCTGTCCGTCTGTCTGTCCGTCCGGATGAACGCTGAGATCTTGGAAACTATGAGAGCTAGGCTATTGAGATTTGGCGTGCAGATTCCTGAGCTTCTTACGCAGCGCAAGTTGGTTTCAGTAGAGTGCCACGCCCACTCTAACGCCCACAAACCGCCCAAAACTGTGGCACTTACAGTTTTGATGCTAGAATAAAAATTTTAACTGAAATGTATTGTTCTCATCAATACCTATCGATTGACTCAAAAAACAGTTTGCCACGCCCACTTTAACGCCCACAAACCGCCCACAAACTTCAAAAAATCGTAAGTATGAACGTGGATATCTCGGAAACTATCAAAGATAGAGAATCGGGATCTCAGATTTAGATTCTGTAGCTTTGTACGCAGCGCAATTTTGTCACGCGAATATGCCACGCCCACTATAACGCCCACAAACCGCCCAAACCTGTGGCGTCCACAATTGTTATGCTAGATGAAAAATTTTAACTGAAATGTATTGATCTCGTCAATACCTCTCGATTGATCCAAAAACAAATTTGCCACGCCCACTCTAACGCCCAGAACACTTAAATCTGTCTACCGCCGGTAGGTGGCGTATTTAAATCTCGCTTTGCTGCTTGCATATCTCCATTTCCCTTTGGTCCCTTAAGCTGAGTAACGGGTATCTGATAGTCTAGGTACTCAACTATAGCGTTCTTCCTTGTTTTACGATCGTTCCTATGGCAGCTATTTGGTATAGTCGTCCGGTTTTGATAAAGTTTAATTCGAAATTCAAAACTAATTAAAAAATGTTATTTCCAAGCTTAAAGGGTTATATGTTAAACAAAAAAAGAAAGTTAACTTCGGCAAGCCGAAGTTTGTATACCCTTGCAGTTATAACTATTAAATTTAAAAATACAAAAATGATATTCCCAATAGATAAAATGTCAAAAAACATCGAAGCTATAATTTGTTTCATATTATTTTCCCACTAATTTTCCGATCGTTCCTATGACAGCTTTATGATATAGTCGTCCAAATTTTTGATAAAATTTAATTAGAAATTCAGAACTAATTACAAAATGTTATTGATTAGGAGGTTATATGTTAAAAAACACGGAAGCTATGATTTGTTTCATATTATTTTCCCACTAATTTTACGATCGTTCCTATGGCAGCTATTTGGTATAGTCGTCCGATTTTGATAAAGTTTAATTCGAAATTCAAAACTAATTAAAAAATGTTATTTCCAAGCTTAAAGGGTTATATGTTAAACAAGAAAGGAAGTTAACTTCGGCAAGCCGAGGTTTGTATACCCTTGCAGTTATAACTATTAAATTTAAAAATGAAAAATGATATTCATAATAGTCCACATAGATAAAATGTCAAAAAACATCGAAGTTATAATTTGTTTCATATTAATATATGAAATATTCATATTTCGGAAACGTCTCCTTCACTGCGGTGCAAACTTCTGACTGAAATCAATATACCCTCTGCAAGGGTATAAGTATATGTGTCTAAAAAACAGAAATTTACCATGCGCATATCAAATTGATCCTGACTCGTTTTTTTTTCTGTGTACGTGGGCTTTTGCAAATTAAAACAGAAAGACTCTCGCTTTGGCTATGTTCAGTATCCGTTCGTCACCCTTGAGCAGTAGTTTCAGTAGTTTCTATACCCATTGGCCGACACTGAATTTTAGCTTCTATTACTTTACTGTGACTAGGATAAATGACGCTGTGATGTCTTATATTTAAAACCCTAGGGTTGACATATTGCTGTTTGGTTTTCAGTTTTGGATTCAGTTTTTGCTTTTAAATTTGCTTTCCCGATTTCGTGGTGTATTCAGATGTTGTAATCGTTTCTTTAAGAACCGAGGCCACGTTTATATTACATTCTTTCTTAGCTTGTTTTGTGATCTTTTTCATTCGGAAGCTCAGTTGCCAATTTTCTTTTCAATCGTGGCCCTGCGTTTGTATAAGACAAGGTTGGGCGTCTACGTCTCTGAGTTGTATCACAGTTTTGTAATTTTTGTAATTGTAATTTCAGACGAAATCCATTTAGAATGCTTTATAATATAATTACATTTTGGAAGTTTTCTTTTATAAAGGATTCAAAATACTTTATTTTTTATTAATTTTGACTGTTACATCATCTTTCAATTGAAAATTGTCAATTTTTTATACTTTAAATCTGGCCTTTTTTTTTTTATTTCCCGCTAAACTAGCGGGTTTTTCCAAAAGTCGTAGAACAAACGTTTTCTATTTTAAGCTGCATTATATACACCCATAGGGTTTCCAAAACCCTAAAGCTAAGATGGGATGCATACAAACCCACAAACAAAGGGACAAACATTTTCATTTTGGGAAGAAGAAGAAAATCTTGTTTTTTGAATAACTTTTGAACTGAACATCGGATTTCAACAAATGAGGTGTCATTCGACGCGTATTCTCAGTAAGAATAAAACTAGCTAAACAGACGGAGGCTTTTATCCCCACCGTATCCAGCAGCTCCAATTTTCTCAATTTTCACTTTTACACTTTCACCGCTTTTTCTCCCAAACAAATCTATACTTCGAAAGTCTTGGTATGCAATCTTCTTAGTTTTTGCAATACCTTTCGATTGGTGTATTACTCGTTGCGATCGGACCATAATTGCAGATTTTCAATTCTGCGGCTATATATAGTAGTTGTCTTCGCACGCTCTCTTTCGCGCTTCGCCACTACGTGTACTGCCGTCCACAGTGATAGTCGTCCGATCTTGATAAAATTAAATTCAAAATTCAGAACTAATTAAAAAATGTTATTTCCAAGCGTAGGAGGTCATATGTTAAAAAACAACGAGGCTATAATTTGTTTCATATTATTTTCCCACTAATTTTGCGATCGTTCCTATGGCAGCTTAATGATATAGTCGTCCAAATTTTTGATAAAATTTAATTAGAAATTCAGAACTAATTACAAAATGTTATTTCCACGCGTAGGAGGTTATATGTTAAAAAACACGGAAGCTATGATTTGTTTTTTATTATTTTCCCACTAATTTTACGATCGTTCCTATGGCAGCTATTTGGTATAGTCGTCCGATTTTGATAAAGTTTAATTCGAAATTCAAAACTAATTAAAAAATGTTATTTCCAAGCTTAAAGGGTTATATGTTAAACAAAAAAAGAAAGTTAACTTCGGCAAGCCGAAGTTTGTATACCCTTGCAGTTATAACTATTAAATTTAAAAATACAAAAATGATATTCCCAATAGATAAAATGTCAAAAAACATCGAAGCTATAATTTGTTTCATATTATTTTCCCACTAATTTTCCGATCGTTCCTATGACAGCTTTATGATATAGTCGTCCAAATTTTTGATAAAATTTAATTAGAAATTCAGAACTAATTACAAAATGTTATTAATTAGGAGGTTATATGTTAAAAAACACGGAAGCTATGATTTGTTTCATATTATTTTCCCACTAATTTTACGATCGTTCCTATGGCAGCTATTTGGTATAGTCGTCCGATTTTGATAAAGTTTAATTCGAAATTCAAAAATAATTAAAAAATGTTATTTCCAAGCTTAAAGGGTTATATGTTAAACAAGAAAGAAAGTTAACTTCGGCAAGCCGAGGTTTGTATACCCTTGCAGTTATAACTATTAAATTTAAAAATGCAAAAATGATATTCATAATAGTCCCAATAGATAAAATGTCAAAAAACATCGAAGTTATAATTTGTTTCATATTATTTTCCCACTAATTTTCCGATCGTTCCTATGACAGCTTTATTATATAGTCGTCCAAATTTTTGATAAAATTTAATTAGAAATTCAGAACTAATTAAAAAATGTTATTTCCAAGCGTTGGAGGTTATATGTTGAAAAACACCGAAGCTATAATTTGTTTCATATTATTTTTTCCACCAATCTTCCGATCGTTCCTATGGCAGCTATATGATATAGTCGTCCGAGTTTGATAAAATTCAATTCGAAATTCAAAACTAATTCAAAAATGTTATTTCCAAGCTTAGGAGTTTATGTGTATAAAAACACCAAAGATATAATTTTTTTTAATATTTATTTTCCTATAATTCTTATGGGAGCTATAAGATATAGTTGTCCGTTCCGGCTGGTTCCGACTTATATACTACTTGCAAAAGAAAGTTTCAGCCCGATAGCTTTAAAACTGAGAGACAAGTTTGCGTAGAAACGGACGGACAGACGGACATGGCTAGATCGACTCGTCAAGTGATGCTGATCAAGAATATACAAGTATATACTGTATGGGATCGGAAACGTCTCCTTCACTGCGGTGCAAACTTCTGACTGAAATCAATATACCCTCTGCAAGGGTATAAGTATATGTGTCTAAAAAACAGAAATTTACCATGCGCATATCAAATTGATCCTGACTCGTTTTTTTTTCTGTGTACGTGGGCTTTTGCAAATTAAAACAGAAAGACTCTCGCTTTGGCTATGTTCAGTATCCGTTCGTCACCCTTGAGCAGTAGTTTCAGTAGTTTCTATACCCATTGGCCGACACTGAATTTTAGCTTCTATTACTTTACTGTGACTCGGATAAATGACGCTGTGATGTCTTATATTTAAAACCCTAGGGTTGACATATTGCTGTTTGGTTTTCAGTTTTGGATTCAGTTTTTGCTTTTAAATTTGCTTTCCCGATTTCGTGGTGTATTCAGATGTTGTAATCGTTTCTTTAAGAACCGAGGCCACGTTTATATTACATTCTTTCTTAGCTTGTTTTGTGATCTTTTTCATTCGGAAGCTCAGTTGCCAATTTTCTTTTCAATCGTGGCCCTGCGTTTGTATAAGACAAGGTTGGGCGTCTACGTCTCTGAGTTGTATCACAGTTTTGTAATTTTTGTAATTGTAATTTCAGACGAAATCCATTTAGAATGCTTTATAATATAATTACATTTTGGAAGTTTTCTTTTATAAAGGATTCAAAATACTTTATTTTTTATTAATTTTGAATGTTACATCATCTTTCAATTGAAAATTGTCAATTTTTTATACTTTCAATTATACACAAGTGATATTTGGCGATTGTTTATGCGCCAAACATCGAAGAGATCGCTATGAAGAAACTCAAAGGTTCCTGAATATCGTGAAATTACTTGAAAAGGGGGGACTAACCGGGAAAAGGTGTTAATAAGCTATGAAAAACGACCAATATGTGTACAAACTGGCATTAACTGAATGTTAATTTTCTACAAAAATACACATAAATTGGACATTACACATAAATGTACTATAAACACTGAATACTACGTACCTGATCTTCCATTTTCAAAATTCACTTAAGTTTAATTGGACAAAGAATTTTTATTTTCTGGCGCAAATTTCTTAGTCCTAAGCAGCTGGTCGGTTGTGTACTTTTGAAAGCTCATTAAAAGCGTTAGCGTTGCTTTTAAAGCTTTTTTAAGTTTGGATATGCATGATGTATTAACATTTAGAATTTAAAATCAAAAATACAAAACATTAACAAACAAGTTTCCACTTTAAGCCATAAAATCGTCCTCTTGGAACATAGTGCAATGTCGGGGTTTTCCGAAGTTTACCTCGGTTGCCAGGCTCTTCAAACGATTTCTTGTTGCTGCCTCGTCTGACCTCGCAAACAAATGGTAAGACTTTATCTAGCCAAGACTGATTCGGCTTAAGAAATTGGTCTTCTACTCTATGTGGTCAAGTCCACTAAGTGTTTTATTTTAAAAAAGAGAAACAATAGTCGATGGCCTCGACTATTATATACCTGAAATGAACCTTTCAAGTTTTGCATAATACTTTTCTATTTTAATGTCACTATTTTCTCTAATCAGCTGATAAGTAATACAACTAGGAATTCCTATTTTTAAGTGCGTACAAATCCAGGACTGGTGATATATAAAAGAACGAAATTTTCTGTGTTTACTAAAAGACGTCTTTTACAGAATGTGACTCTTCTAATTTGTTCACAATTTGTATTTAAATATCAAAACTTAAAAAAGAATTTAACGCATACCCTGCGCGTAACACTACTTGTTGTTTGCAGATATAGAAAAACAAGATTTTTTTGGACTATTGTTTAAACAATGTAAAAAAAAATTGTAACTATAAACTAAAATTTTTTTTTGTGCAATATGCCAGGAATTGGTAAGTCCTACCGTTTGCTTACAGTGACACTTGAAAATAGGGAGTGCTTAAGCCAATCTTAACTAAAGCGATCCAGATCGGATCGGAGACTGACGAGAGAGTTGAAGAGGGAGAGCGGAGGGCAGTGCGAGCGATCGAGACGTGGCATCTGGATAAAACTGCCGCTCGATACTGCCTCTAGAAATTAAACGACCTTTTGGCGCGAACATTCTCCCCCCTAGCGAGGACATTCGTAGAAAAAACCTCAGGATAATAGGCTCAGGAGCATGGTGGAAGCGAGTATCGGTCGTCCGTGTGTAGAAGAGTGTGGTGGCGCTTTCCACACTTTTGGCAGTGATGACCATTGCGACAGGAGTCTTTGAAACGATTGTGAGCCAAGCAATTGCAGCAGTACTTCTGGATATGTACTTCCTAGAGTTTCTGGGAGCTAAGTCGCAGAAAGTGGTGGCACTTCCGTAGAGGATGGATCTTTTGACAGACTCGGCATTGGTATAACATAATATATAACCCAATAGTCGGATGAACTATTTGTGGGAGGGACCTTTTGTTCGTAGTCCAGAATTGAAAATTTGGTAGCCTTGAAAATTTGCGCTACCCTTGTATTAAAAAAAAAAAATAAAAAACAAAAATAAATACTTTTTTTAACTTCTGCCACTTCAAGGCAACTCCAGACTCTTGTGCAATGGATTTCACATTGAAAAATTTTATGATGTTAAGCTGTTAACCTGCAAATGCTTATTTCCGAAACGCTCAGTCAGGTTGTCCCATACTGAGCAAAAGCCATCGTTGTTGAATTGGGATTTTGAAACTATAGAATGTGTGGCGGGGAACGGGGGTGAGCTGCGGCGTCATTGACACGCTGGGGCAGCGGGGCGCTGGTGAAAGCTTCTCTGGTGGTGCATCGGATTGCTGCTAGGGCTGGCTGTGGAGGTATAAGGCACTCGAAAGCGGGACGGCGAAATAAAGCCAAGAGGAAACAAGAAAGAACGCTATATTTGAGTGCCTCGACTATCAGATACGCGCTACTCAGCTAAAGGGAGCAAAAGGGAGGGTCTCAATATATGGTTATGTGGGCGGTAGACAGATTTAAGCATTATGATCGTTTACGGATGTTAGACTGGGGGTGGCACATTAGCGTAACAAGATAGAGCTGCGTACGAAGCTATAAAATCTAATTCTTAAGTCCCAACTCTCTAGATTTGAATGTTTCCGTGTTCAAAGGATTTTTTGAAGTTTGTGGGCGGCTTGTGGGCATTAGAGTGGGCGTGGCACTAATTTTTTAAGTCAATCGATAGGTATATACGAGAGCAATACATTTCATCTAACTTTGTTTTCCCAGCTTTAAAATTACAGGAGCCACAGTTTTGGGCGGTTTGCTGGCGTTAGAGTGGGCATGGCATATTCGCGTAACAAAGTTTCTCTGCATACGAAGCTAAGGAATATATATACATTATGGGGTCGGAGACACTTCTTTTTACATGTTGCATACTTTTCCCTGAATACAATATACCCTTTTACCTACGAGTAACGAGTATAAAAAAGTATATATATTAGAGCGGGTCCAAGGGATAAATCGTAGGGGAACGTAATCTATGGACAATTCTAAGCAATATTGCCAATGGTGTCTTATAAATCACGTTTGACCCTCCGCATTCGCGGCTGGCGAGAATCCTCCAACTGAACCCTCCACGAGGGTGCCGGCTGGGCAATGGTCACTGAATTACCCCGAGCAGGGTAGTGCAATGTCGCTTGTCCTGCCCGAGGTTGTGCAGTGTCTAGCTAAGGTGACTGGTTAAACCCCTTGAATCAGTGGCCATGGTTGGAGGTGCCTGGCGGTAGGCATAAAACGCTAGTGGGTGGTTCCCCTGAAAAACAAACCAGTATGGACGGCGAGAAGGGAAAAATCAGGGCTGGGATATCAGCCCAAATGTCGATGGGAAGTACGACTGCTACCATAGGCGGCCACGGGGAGGAGCAATCCTCTCTGCGTGCCGCCAGCGGTCCTCTGGCATGACGGCTGCAAGTCTTCTCAGTGGTAATGCTACTTCCACGTCTCAGGCAATGTTAAGCCGCACGGGTGTCGTTGTTGAAGCAGACTCGGGCTCGGAGAGCGTGCTAGACGAAGCCGAAACAAGCCATACTCGCTTGCCTGAACCAGGTTCCAAGTCCCCGCGTAGGGAAGGGCCGAAGCGTACAAGCGAGGGGAGAAGGCTCAAACGCAATACATGGCAGTCCTCAATATCAAGAACCGGCTACAGGACAAAGCGGCCCTCTCCCAGGAGGAGAAGGAAAAGCTAGCCTGGGCAGAGCAAAGGATTGAGGAAGGAAGGCTGCACTTCGCAAGCAAACCCGCGATGGCGTCGACGGGCGGATTTGCGAACAAGGTGGAGGAGATGCTTGCCAACAAAAGGCAACGCTCACACGAGAGTGCCGCCAAGGACATTCCGCTAAGCAAGCGGAAACACGGGCCCAAGGAGGCAAGCTCTCCGCCACCCAAAGTAGCAAGGAAGGCCAACAGGAAGGCCAAGGTCAGTGATGTAGTCAACCGATACCTGGTCGTGGCACTAATTGACAGGAACGACGAGAATGGGAAGATGACGGAGGCGCGCTGGAAGATCATCCATGTGCGACTAGTTGAGTCTCTCTTTGCACGGATGGAAGAGGCCCCACAGCCCCCATGCCCATATTCGATGGTGCAGAGTGGTTGAACGGTGTCAAAATCCTGAAGTGCAATGACGATCCGACCAGGATCGGGCGCTAAAGCTGTTTCAACGGCAGAACCCAGACGTCCCAACGGCGAATTAGAAAATTCTGCACATGCCCAGCCCACTACCCAACGAGGGGGGCCAAAGTGTGGTTCTCCAAATCAACATGGAGGCGGAGGTTCTGCTGTACCCAAGATTCGGGGAGATGGCGTGGGGCATGGGTAGTGTATAAATGCGTCTTAAGAAGCGCCACCCCGACGACAGGGGCGCACACATCCAGCAGGCAGGCGAGGTGGAGAAAGACCTAGGTCTGGAAGCCCTTGTGGAAGCCGCCCAGGGCCTTGCGCTAGACGACTCGGAGGACGAGGAGGACGGTGACCTGACTGTCATAGCCAACCCGTCGAGCGGAGATGAGCCAGCCACCCATGACACTGAGGGTGCTGCAGCTCAATCTCCATATAAGCAGACTCTCATCGGTTGAGCTCCTGATTGCCCTGGATTGCCAATGCACACCACAGCGTGTGGGTAAGCTCCGACATCAACGACAGAGGTGAGTCACTCCTAGACTTTATTCTATCTACTAACTTATATAAAGCAAACGTGGGGGAGGAACACACCGTGCTAGATATAATGCTTGTAAAGGGACAGAGTACTTTGGTCTCTGAATGGAGAGTCCTAAAAACATCATCCTTCTCCTTCAGTTCACGTATGATTTTAAAAGTACTCCAAATGTAACTGTCTATAGAAACCCCCGGAGAACGAACTGGGAAAAGTTTACAAGGACAGTTACCTCGAAACTCGCGACTAGCCCAGACGTAGTAAAATCCGTGAAAGACATAGAAACGTCCCTAGAGACCCTGTCCAAGGAATTACTGGATGAGTATCACGCATCATGCCCGACACCAAGAACATCCGTGAATTCTTCAAAATCGCCAATAAAGCAGACAATGGGAATACAAAATCCTACTTAGGGATTACAAGAAGGAATCACGCAGGGCACAGAGAAGATCGTGGAGAATCATCGAGAACGTCCCGGAAACAGCTAGACTCCGGAGGTCAACCGCAATCAAAGCTCTAGAAACGATCCTCGGAATCTACCCCATAGATATCCACGCTCAACAAACTGCAGGAGAGGCAGCACAACGTCTAGTTGCATCTGGTAACATGACGACGCAAAGTTTCGGGCATAGTTTAATCGGCCGAAGCATGATCAACAAAACGGACTACATGATCCCCAGAACGTGCCCGATGGCTAAAACAACCGCGCTCATGGGCCCAGACAACTAGAAAACTGGTCGGGACCAGACTCAATACCTCAAAATATACACAGACGGTTCCAAGATAGAAGGGGGAGTAGGAGCAGGCTTATACTGTACGGACCCTGAAATAAGGCTGTCTTTTAAGCTACCCAGCCACTGCAGCATACTCAAGGCAGAAGTCTTCGGCAGAAGTGGCTAAAAATATAAACCGACCACATGATGTGGTCAACTCGTTCGTGGACAGCCAAGCGGCGATAAGATCCATGCAATTGTCAACGGTCAGTTCCAAAAATGTAATGGCGAGCAGGGATGCACTAGATAGCCTCAGCAAGACAAAGTCAATGCAGATCTATGGGGTTCCCAGCCACCAGGGCATCGATGGCAATGAGACAGCTGACGTTCTATTAATGGAGGGCGTAGAGCTGACGAACGACAGAACGGAGAACGTGCCTATCTCCCTCCGAACGCTACAAAGCGCCCTGGAGAAACAGGTGGACACGCGAGCAAAAAGCAGGTAGAGGAATATAAAGACTTGCCGAATCTAAAGAACTATGTGCAAAGAGCGCAAAGATAAACTCAGCCACTATGTACTTAATCTACCACGGAAAAACTGTAGACTGTTAGTAGTAATCCTCACAGGCCACTGTCTGGCCACATCACACTCGGAATACTCAACAGCGGCACCTAGAGAAAATGCGATGAATCGGGGGCTATCGAAATCCTGGAACGAGCAAGAAGAATATACCAAGGTGCCCCAGTACTGGCATCACTAAGAGACGCCTCCAGCAGGAAACCAGGTGAACTTTTTGCGCTTTTTTAGCGCAATTTTGACATTTAAAATTGGTCGTACAGTTCTTCGAGAGCATTGCCTTAAACTTAATTTTTCGATGCAATTTTGTTATTGAAGGATACAGCTTGCATTGTTTGTCATGTGATTCTACCAGAAATCCAACGAAAGTTGTTCGAAGAAGATGCACTTCGAAGCAAATGGTTGCCTGTTTCATCGGTAAAACTGGTCATGTGGCGACCGTTCCGCTTGAGAAACAAAGGAGTCTTCTGAGTGGTACACCGCAAATCGTTTGCCTGAAGTCCTTCGAATAATTCGAAATACGAACAAAAGAAGACGGATCGTTGTGTAACATGACAATGCGAGCTCTCACATATCAGCTTAAGCCAGCGCCTTTTTGACCGGCCAAAACGTCGAATTGATAGATCATCCTCCGTACAGCATTGACTTGGCACCCAAGATTAAATTGATTAGGATCACTAGCCGAGTCGATGTAGACATGTCCCTCTATTCCTAGCTAGAATACTGGGACTAGGCATGCAAATTCAATCGTATATTTTGGATATTTCACACTTACTAACATGCCACCTAGCGTCGACAGAAATAAACGTTAGTTGGAGTGATAGCGTGTTTCTGCTGTTTTTCTTAGCTGAGTAATGGGAATCTGATAGTCGCGGCCATCGATTAATAAATTTGATGAGCAACAAATTTCGTTATTTTTATTAATTAAACAGGTTTCCTTTTTCTCAGTGTTCATTTTGAAGCAATTGCCTTTATTAAGAAAACGGCGTAGTGTGTATGTCTATATACTCGTAGAGTGAAAGGGTATACTAGATTTGTCGGAAAGTATGTAACAGGCAGAAGGAAGCGTTTCCGACCCCATAAAGTATACATGTTCTTGATCAGGATCACTAGCCGAGTCGATCTAGCCATGTCCATCTGTCCGTCTGTCCATCTGTCCGTCTGACCGTCTGACCGTCTGTCCGTATGAACGCTGAGATCTCGGAAACTATAAGAGCTACAATACTGGGACTTGGCCTGCAGATTCCTGAGATTCCCGCGCAGTGCAAGTTTGTTTCAGCAGAGTGCCACGCCCACTCTAACGCCCACAAACCGCCCATAACTGTGGCTCCTACAGTTTTAATGCTAGAATAAAGATTTTAACTGAAATGTATTGTTCTCATCAATACCTATCGATTGACCCAAAAAAGTTCGCCACGCCCACTTTAACGCCCACAAACCGTTTCCAAACTTCAAAAAATCGTAAATATGAACGTGGATATCTCGGAAACTATTATAGATAGAGAGTTGGGATCTCAGAGTTAGATTCCGTAGCCCTGTACGCAGCGCAAGTTCGTTACGCGAATATGCCACGCCCACTCTAACGCCCACAAGCCGCCTAAGCCTGTGGCGCCCACAATTTTCATGCTAGATACAAATTTTAACTGAAATGTATTGGTCTCGTAAATACCTATCGATTGATCCAAAAAAAATTTGACACGCCCACTCTAACGCCCATAACGCTTAAATCACCCTACCGCCGGTAGGTGGCACATTTCAACTACGCTTTGCTGCTTGCATATTTCCATTACCTTTTGGTCCCTTTAGCTGAGTCACGGGTATCTGATAGTCGAGGTACTCGACTATAGCGTTCTTCCTTTTTTTTTTATTTGTGTTGGTACGGCACTGTCATAAGGCACTTCCCAATAGTTATCGAGGTGGCCACTGGACCTTTCAGGGTATAAAATGGGCGACCACCGAGTCGTTCCTTTAGGATCATTAAGTAGTTTGTTTATTTTTCAAAAGTGCGCGAAGGATTTACGTTCGTAGCAAAATTTTGGCAAGTGTACGTTTTTAAAAACATATGAATTTTTAATTTTAAAAATTTTAAAAAATAATAATAATAAGATGAAATAAAACAATAAAAGATAAAAATATAAATTTTTTTAAATTATTGATAGGTGATTGACTGAGAATTACCTACAGCAATATTTGCATTAGGGGAGGTGTGGTATATACAATGGGTAATACATTTATAGTAATGACTGCTTTGCAAAAGAGGATGGAAATGTAATATGGTGTTGTATTAAGGAAAAAACGCGAAAACTGGTGGTATCAGGAAAATCCGGGATTTATTTGATGACGATAGGAGTGTGCGCAATAATTCTCAAAAAACAACTGAAGTTTTAATTTTAATTTACATTTCCCTTAAGCCCCTCTTAACTAGGGGTGAGAGACGGGGCGAATTTGCGAGAGCGAAGAAAGCCTTATTGAGCTCCCGCTCCCGCCTTACAACACATCCCCCTCTGAAGGACCGCCGTCTTCAGCACACCACAGGCAGCAACGCGAGCCTATGGATCGCTCGCCGGTAAGTGCCATCCTTGGTCCGCCAGTCGAACTTTGCCATCAGCGCCGACGTGTACCGCCACGACACGCCCGACCAGCCACTGCTGCGGCGGAAGATTGTCGTCGGCGACGACGTCGAGAGCTCCAACGGTGACGTTTGGAATCTCCTGGTGCCACCACTTGTTTCTCGCCTGGAGGCTGGAAAAATACTCCCGGGACCATCGCTGCCAAATCCTATGCCTGAGAGACGAGAAACTGCGCCATCGTCGCAAGCAGGTTGGGCTGACTTGGTCCGGGAGCCAGAATGATGGTGGAGCCAGAAGGGAGTCGTCGATCAGAAGATGGCCTGGGCTTAGGGCTTCGCCGTCGTTTGGATCGCTGCTGATCGCTCCGAGGGGCCTGGAGTTGAGGACGGCCACCACGCTGGTGAGGAGAGTTCCGAGCTCCTCCGCGGCCAGGATGTCTTCGCCGACCGTTCGAAGGAACAGGTGCTTTGCGGACTTCACACCTGCCTCCCAAAGTCCACCGAAGTGAGGTGTTCTTGGCGGTATGAATGTAAACTCGCAAACTCACCACAAATGTTAAATGGGGTAAGTGCTCGAAGTCTGTCTGATGGCAAGTTCCCCATGATTTGCGCCAAAAGTGAAAGCAGCGAATGCAAGAACGAACTGTTCGGCGGCAAACTTCCTGCGCATAAACCAACCATATCTTTTCTCGCAACAGACTTACAAGTGCTCGAGGGCCAGCATGACTATTTGTAACGTGAAGGTATGACACGTAGGTTTTAAAAAACTGTGAACCTTTTGATAACAACAACGGGAATTCGGCTTCGTACGGGATAGGAGCATTTAGTAACCGACCCCCAACTCGCAGCAATGTCGAGGAAGACCAATCTGATTTTTTCTCTTGAACAAAGGGATTATTTTTCCGAATTTTAACTATGTAGTCACTGAACTCGTGAGATTGGATCACATTAACTATTTTCTCGAACGCAAAATTCAGTTCAGTTCATACTTTTACCAAAGGGCTGCGACGAGTACGAATCGCGATACCTTGATTTTGGGCAGCTGCAACTGGCGCCAGTCAACAAATCGTCAACATTAAAGTCATTCTGAATGACCTTGGCGGCTTTTGCTCGCATGGAAGCGTCAACGAAACCATGTATTTCTGCCGGGACTTTGGCGTCTGTATGTACGAATCGCGATACCTTGATTTTGGGCAGCTGCAACTGGCGCCAGTCAACAAATCGTCAACATTAAAGTCATTCTGAGTGACCTTGGTGGCTTTTGGGTACGAGTCTTGCGCAATTTCTCCAAGCTGCATTAAATAACGGATTTCCAGATAGGGTGCTGGCGAACTTCCATAAGTCACGTTGTTCATGGGAGCCAGAGGGAGGTGTTGATATACACCTACCCCCGATTTCAACATATGGTTAAATGGGTGGCAGACAGATTTAATCGTTATGGGCGTTTGTGGGCGTCAGAGTGGGCAATCTATACGTATATTGGCGAAACAAAAATATATCACCAACAATTTTAGCAGCCACACTGTTTGTGTCAGTGGCACTTTGGCGTGACATCTAAGTCTGAAGTCACAACTCTCTAGCTTTAATAGTTTCCGAGATATAAGCGTTCGTATGGACGATTTTTTGAAATTCGTAAGCGGTTTGTGCGCTTTAGAGTGGGAGTGGCAACATATTTTTAAGTCGATCGATAGGTATTGATAAGAGCAAAAAATTGCAGTTAACATATGAAGAAGAGATAGAGGCATCCTTCGGCATTTTTTCCACCATCATACATTTCATATTGCATAAACATCCGGCCCTTAAACATGGTCGTTTTTGTTGGATACCGCACAATATGACAATCCCTCGAAAAACGGACCAAAGAAGAATGATCATTGTGCACCATGACAATGTGAGCTCTCACAAATCAGCTCAAGCCAACGCCTTTTTGACTGGACAAAACGTCTAATTAATGGGTCATCCGCCGTACAGCCGTGACTTCTTTATGTTCCCGAACATCACCACACCAAAAGATGCTGTTGAAGCGTTAAGAAATCACTTTTTGGAGTAGTCTCAATCCCAGTGGACAGATTGCTTCGACAGTTGGTTTAAACGCATGCATAAGGGTATAAATCTTGCTGGAGAGCACCTTAAAAAACAATAAAAATAGAAACATTGAAAATAATGTAATGAAATTACTTCAACAATTTCCCCAAGCCAAAGTACTCATGACCGATATTGAACCGAGCTTTTTCACGGCCCAATTTGAATCTTTTGCACAAAGGTGCGGATTATCTTTACATTACGCAGACCCAAAACACGGCACCTCAAACGGACCGGTTGAAAGGGCACATTCGACATTAACAGAAAAAGCTCGCTGCTTAAAAGAATAATTTACTCTAACCGATTATTCTGAAATCGTTATAAGAGAGGCTCAGGAATATAATCGAGTATTCATTCCACAACGAATCAAAAACCTTTTGGCATTCTTTATAATAAAATCGACCACGATAATATTCCTCAATTACTGAAAAAAAACTCAAGAGAAAATGTTAGAAACACATAATGAAAACAGAAAAAAAAGAATATCATGTAGGACGAGTAGTTTATGAAAAGAAATATGGGGAAAGAAATAAACTTAAGCTAAGGTATAAAAACCAAGTAGGTCAGGAAGCTATGCCTAATAAAAAATTAATTTATATTAGAAACAGAATTATACGCAAAGATAATATTAAGGATAAACAAATTATTTTTGTAAACTTACAGAAAATGCTTACCCTTATACCTCTTTTATCTTTTATATTGGCCAGATCAAAAATAATTGATTGCTCAAACCATGCATTTTTTCTGTTCAAGGAAAACAAGGATGTTCATACTTACGAATCATACAACGATTTGTTCCACGTAACTAATTTAAGTTTTAATAAAGAAATAATAAACATTGAATCAAATAATATAAAAAGGGATTCTATTAGGAGGTCAAAATGGGAAATTAAATACGACATAAAAGTTATCGAATTGATTTTGTCACAGATAATATCAATTAGATCAAAAAGGGGAATAAATGAATGAGGCACTGTGTGGAAATGGTTATCTAGAACTTCGGATCACGGTGATTTCATAAAGGTACAAAATAAAATCAATGACCTAATTGAAAATAATAATAAACAAATTATTATCAGTTACAAACTGTGCTAAGAAATAAAAAGAAGACTTAAAAAAAGTTTTTATTGATCAAGATCTACCATTAAAAAAACATCTTACGATTATTGACATTTGACGAAAAAAATTTAATTGATACACACTGGCAAAAATTAATGTTTTAATACAAAAATTTTAAATTATAAAAATTTTTAAGAAATATTAAAACACGAACAAAAGCTAGTAATTATCGCTGACTTAATGGATATCTCTGTATTGAAAATCGCGATGCACAATAAACTTTTATTAATTTGTATAAATACCCAATAATAAAAAACAGATGCGAAATATATGACGCTAGAGCCATTTCCCAAACCGATGGAAAATATTAATAAGTAATCAAGTCGCAAATGCGCAAATACATACGTATTATGAAATGCCCACATTTAATAATTATTGCACTTTAAATTTGGAAAAAACTTGTTTTACCCTATTATTAAACGGTAAGAAATCAATTTGTAAAAAAAGAAGAGAGAAAAATAAAAGAATAGACATTATCCAAGTTGGTGCCATTCATACAAATGGTAAAAATATTGTCAGCAACTCCGAATTTAACGGGTCATTCCTAACAACATTTAATGGTACATCCACAAATTATAACGTTTCATATACCAATTTAGACAAGCGAATTCTTAGCTGTATAACTACGAACCACTTCAAAAATTATGAAATATCCGATTAAATTTTATCAAATAACGCTATCGTTTATCAACTTCCAGTAAAAATTTCATGACATTTCATCTATTGGAAGTGAGGTTATTGCGTTTTAGGTGTGAGTATGTTTTTGTCATCGGTGCGAAAATGAGCTTCAAACAAAGAGCAAACATTAAATTTTGTTTTAAAATTGGTAAAACTTTTACCGAAACGTTTCAATTGATGAAACAAGTTAATGGCGATGATTGCCTATCCCGTAGCAGAGTGCACGAGTGGTTTCAACGTTTTCAAAGTGGTCGTGAGGACATAAATGACGATGAACATGTGGGCCAACCAAAATCCGTGATCACCGAAAATTCCATCGAAACTGTGCGTGAATTCATAAAAAATCAGCCGAAATCATCATTGAAATTCATGGAAATAGAATTGAACATCTCCAAAACATCGACTTATCGCATTTTGACCTAACATTTGGGCTTACAAAAGGTGTGTGCACGGTTTGTTCCGCACAAATTGACTGACGTCCAAAAATTGCTCAGAATTCAACATTCGAAGGACATCATTAAAGAGGCAAAAAAAGACCCGAACTTCCTTTACAAGATTGTGACTGGTGACGAAACGTTGTGTTTTTAATATGATCCCGAATCGAAACGCCAGAGTGCTGAATGGAAGCCGCTGGACGACCCGAAACCCGAAAAATCGGGCCTGGAGAAGTCAAAAGTGAAGACATTGCTGATTTGTTTTTATGATTCCAGGGGTATTGTCCACAAAGAATTTGTTCCACCCAGCCAAAACGTTAATGCGGTATTCTATCTTGGAGTTTTGAAGCGTTTGGTGCGCCGTATTCGACGTGTTCGGCCCGAATATCGCGAAGATGGAAGTTGGCGTTCGTTGCACAATAATGCGCCGTCTCATCGATCGACGCTTGTGTCCGACTATTTGACCAAAAATCACATTTTAACCATCAACCACTCCCCGTATTGATCAGATATGGCACCGTGCGACTTCTACCTTTTCGGAAAAATGCATTTGCCGATCAAAGGAATGCGTTTTGCAGACGTAGAGGCCGTTCAAAAGGCTTGCACCGGCATACTGGCGGCCATTCCGTGCAACGACCTAAAACACTCGTTCGACATGCTTTTGGACCGTGCAAAACTCTCTATTAAAGCAGAAGGAGACTATTTTGAATAAAATATATTGATTTTGGCGAAGAAACTATTTGTTCTGTCTTTTTTAAAAAGTCCTTTTTACTTTGGAACTCTCCTTGTATAAACATTTTAAGTCCATAAATTAAAATTAATAGTTTCAAAGTATTTTTTTCATTATTAATTTTAATTATTATATATTTCAATTCTTTACTTATTGTTAAATACAAAAATATACTTGTTACCAAAAACAAACGGCCAGAACTAGAAAAACCTATTAAAGATGGAGAATTTTTTGCAGAATTAAGAGATCGCTTAAATGAAATTCATAATGAATCGGGACGATCCATTTTAGAAGAGGGAGAGTTATCCAAATCATGAAACATATGAAATTAATAAACAATTTTTGAAATTTAATCTCAGCGATGTTGCCTTTTCCTTCAGCTATATTCCCTTTGCCTTTGTTTTAGATTCTGCCCTTACCTTTGCCTTTCCCATTAAGTCCGAGGGCCGCGCTTGGCTGTTCTAAGATAAATAAACCAATCGTAAAGCAAACACAAGCTTGCGTTTGAAACCCAATCTGTCACGATCGAAGCCCAAACTTTTGCGTTCTGAGTTCAAATCACATTGCGTTCCAACTTTCAAACAAATTGCATCGGTCAGCATAATTTCATTTGTAACAAACTGATTTTGTCGGTCTGCTCGCTACGAGACGCGTGCGGCTAGCTCAGAAGATTGTGTGTTCGTTCCACCAAATTTATATAACGTGACTGCCCCGTAGATCAGTGAAAAAACACAGGGTTCGAATGGTAACAGTGAGTTTTATTATTAATTATACCCGTTACTCGTAGAGTAAAAGGGTATACTAGATTCGTCGGAAAGTATGTAACAGGCAGAAGGAAGCGTTTCCGACCCCATAAAGTATATATATTCTTGATCAGGATCACTAGCCGAGTCGATCTAGCCATGTCCGTCTGTCCGTCTGTCCGTCTGTCCGTCTGTCCGTCTGTCCGTCTGTCCGTCTGTCCGTCTGTCCGTCTGTCCGGATGAACGCTGAGATCTCGGAAACTATGAGAGCTAGGCTATTGAGATTTGGCGAGCAGATTCCTGAGCTTCTTACGCAGCGCAAGTTTGTTTCAGTAGAGTGCCACGCCCACTCTAACGCCCACAAACCGCCCAAAACTGTGGCTCCTACAGTTTTGATGTTAGATAGAAAATTTTAACTGAAATGTATTAGTCTTGTCCATACCTATCGATTGACCCAAAAAAAATTTTTCTACGCCCACTCTAACGCCCACAAACCTCCCAAGAAAAAAAACCTATGACGTCAGAGCCAGACAGTGCGAAATGTTTTTACGCGTGTATGTGTGTGTATGTAAATAGTTGCCGGCCGAACTTAGCGGCAAAGAGAAAAGCACTGCCGGCGCTCAGAGAGAGCAAAGTGCGCGGCTAACTTATTCTATTGAACAATGAATTTGTCACGCCTACCCTAACGCACACAACGCTTAAATCTGTCTTCCGCCGGTAGGTGGCGCATTTAAATCTCGCTTTGCTGCTTGCATATCTCCATTTCCCTTTGGTCGCTTAAGCTGAGTAACGGGTATCTGATAGTCGAGGTACTCGACTATAGCGTTCTCCCTTGTTTTTGTTATTAACACAGCGGGTGTGTGGCTGGGCTGGCCTCGGTATCTCCTTGCTCTGATTCTACAGGCTGCTCATGTTCCTCGTCCTGGCTTGTCGTCGCGCTGACTTGATGACCGCTGGCTCCTGTGTCTCGGGATGCTCGTAGTGGCCGCCTCTGCTCGCTTGCTGACGCGCTGCCTAGGGGTCGCTTGTCGCGCCTTGGACTCGCAGAGAGTTCGGCCTTGCGGGCTTAGGGAAGCGTTACCGTTCTCAGACTACGGTGAACACGCCTTGCTCTCCAGGTCAACGCCTTTCGAGGCAATACCTGTCCCTTGCTCTATCGCGGACGGTCCCCCTAGGATCTTGCTCAGATCGCGCTGACAGTCAAGGCTAACGCAGACGAACGTTCCACCCGGCTTCACCCTAATGCTTGACGTCCGTGACGTTCCTGCGCTCCCGAATGAGCACCGTGCGGCGATGGTGACGTGGCTGCCGGTGATGTCTGCTGGCGTCGCTGTCGATGTCCTCTGCGCTGTTTCTTGGGCAACAGCCGTTCCGGGACTTGCCGGACCGCTGGGCTTCTCCAGGACAACGCCTCTTGAATGCCTCAACGGGTCGATCGCTGGCCCTTAGTGACTGGTTGCTTGGCGTTTCTGGCACTCGGGGTTTTGGGCAGTTGCTGTTCGGGGATTTCGCCGGTAATCGCAGGGCTCTCCAGGACAACGCCTCTTGAAACCACGAACCGATACAGCGCGCCATGTCCTGCTTGGTCGGGCAAGGTAAACTGGGTCTTGGACAACTTTCCCCCCCGAGCTCACGGTTCCTCGTCGCAGGCCTCTTTCGCTTGACTCTGATAGACCCGCCGCGCGATTCGCCAGGGTGTGGTCGTGACAATGTTGGAAACCAAACGCCTTGACTTAGCCGTGTGTCCCAATTCGGAGATTCCTGATGTCCCAATCCCGAATCCCGACGTAGCGATCTTGTTCCTTGTAGGCTTCCCACGGCGCTGCTTCCAACGACTCGCCTTGGTGTGGCTCCCTCGCAGATTACTGACTGTTCACTTTGGTATTTTAACTGATCTTGATGGTTTGACTCCTCGTGATCGACTGATCCAGCTGCCAGCGCTCTGCGGCCTTATATAGGTCCTCCGGGAACCGTTATTTCCCTTTTGCGCACGGCCCGCTGGATCTCTCCACTCCGGGTCCAAAGTCCGTGACTCCTGTTTGACCCACTTGTCCTTTCCGCACACATTCCAACCGATGTTCTGCCCACTGCTGCCGTCCCGCTGGTTCCCGTGATGCTTGTGGCACGCCTGTGTGCCGCTCCACTCACGAGATGTGGCACTTCTTCTTCCGGTCCAAAGTTCACGGCAGAGTCCAAAGTCCGGTGGAGTTCCGTTATCCCCTTTTGCACACGGCACTATTGCTCTGCTCCGCCTTTTGGTCTCCAAACTCTCTCATACTCCATCCTTGGTCTCCAAACTCTCCTATTCTCCATCATTGGTCTCCAAACTCTCTTCTTATCCAACCGCTCCTTGCCGCGTCGTTACTACGCGAATTCGCCGCGTATTTTCAATTGGGCTTTAAACAAATTCTACAATGTATTTAAGATATTAAGTATACAGTGTGTACCGCATTGTATCACATTTCGATCATACTACAACTCCCTCCCTTCAAAAAATAACGTAATATTATGAAGTTGGGTTTTTATTTATGTATGGCCATACTAAAAGTGTCTATTCTATAAAGAGTTTTAATCTATCCCTTTGAACTGTTTGTTTCTTATTTTTGTTGTTGGAGATTATAATATTTTCCCTTTCTCCAATTTCCGTTACGATATACGGACCTGTAATCATATAATGCCCTACTCTTTTTCTTATTCTCTTCTATTATTATGCCAGCTCTTTAACATACTACTTCTATCCTGTGTTTACTTCCTTTCGCGTAGTCTTCTATAATATGTTATGTTGAAACAGAATACAAAATATTGAAGCCATACGTCCCAATCAGCTTTATCAACCGATATATAATGTCTAAATATAATGTCTTTTGACCTTGACCAAGGTTTTTGTAATACCGGTATGACCTCCGTGTATAGGTGCATTGAGAAATGTAGACAGAATAGCTTTTTTTCGTTTTCAATTAGGGTAACCGAGCTGAGAAGCGCTACTCTCAATGAATTCAGTATTTTATTGCCCATTTCTTTAAAATTATCATTTGAAACTTGTTCAAAGATATTTTCCCACGGTGTCACTTTAAGTTGACTGGTTTTATGTATTCCGCCTTGCACCTCAAGCCTTTGGAAAAGCTGACCTAAGTCGAAAATTACATTAGTATATAAATCGCTTACATCGTATCTTGCAGTACTTATACCCGTTACTCGTAGAGTAAAAGGGTATACCAGATTCGTAGGAAAGTATGTAACAGGCAAAAGGAAGCGTTTCCGACCCCATAAAGTACATATATTCCTGATCAGGATCACGAGCCGAGTCGATTTAGCCATGAGATCTCATCAAAACTGTAGGAGCCACAGTTTTGGGCGGTTTGTGGGCGTTACTCTACGGTAATGACCGCAGTAGAAGGTATTGCAGAGGTCTGAAAGTCGAGGTACTCGACTATAGAGTTCTTTCTTGTTTTCTATTTATGTTTAAAGAAACCGCATATTCTTTACATAAAAGGTGACTACTTTTCGTACTTCGTCTTGGTAAATGACTTCGAATACGTTGGGCTTTAAAGCTATTTTTATAGATTGCCTAGGCAAGTCTATTTCTTTCTCTCCTGCCCAGGATTTCAGTCTAGTTTGGTATCTTGTAGTGACTTTTTTTAAACTTTTCTTGATATTTTGTAGTTTTTAATGGTTACTCTTGATAACGCATCAGCTACTGTAAAATGATATTCCTCTAGTTCAAGTATTATTCGCATTAATTTCGAACTCGGATTTACCATTGGAAATAGATACGTATTACGTAAGTGGTCTGTTTTGACAGTAAATTGTCTGCCATAAATATATGGTCCAAAATGTATTATTGCGCAATGAATTGCTGAGAGTTCCTATTCTGTTGTATTTTTGTAAATTTCACCTTTTGTGAACGATGTGGATGCGTATGCAACTGAATGTTGGAGTCCATTCTTGTTTTGAGCTAAAACTGCTCCATAGGATTGCTTACTAGCAACTGTTATTATGCAAAATTCTTTGCTGAAATCTGGGTATCGTAACAAAGTTGGTTTTATTAGGGCTGATTGGAGATGTTCGAATGCATGCTAACGATTGTCATGTCCACTGTCCAGGTTCGGAACCTGCCGAATTTCTGATAGACTTTTGGTGTGCTATTCTCTTATTCTCTCTCTCTTGCTTGCTTTACATTATAACTGTTCGTGCGTAAAGTTGTCAGTGTCCCACAAGCAACGCTCAGTCGATAGAAGATTTATTCTCTCGTGCTCTCTTACATTTAAATTAATGCGCGATCTCGCGCTCTTATTTTTTCGTGTTTTGTGCCTTTGTGGTTTTGGAATTTGATCCCAGTGCCAAATTTACTTGAGGTATTTTTCATATTTTATTTTATTTTATTTCACACCCTTTAAATGGCTCTTGTCTGCTGTAAGAAAAATTGTACTCTTTCGTCTTCAACTAAAGACCCTTTTATTTCCTGCTGGCTCTGCGAATCGATGATGCACGTTAAATGTGCAGGATTTACTGGCAGAGCCAAAGATTTCATTGATCTGAATTCTGGTCTCATGTGGTCATGTGGATCCTGCAAGGAAATGGTAGTTGAGATGAGCGGCTTTATGAAGCAGACTCGAGACAGCCTTTTGAATCTCTCAGGTGCTTTTAAACAGCTCAATGAGGGGTTCAATTCCGTTTGTGCCCAATTTAATAATAAACAAGGAAGAACGCTATAGTCGAGTACCTCGACTATCAGATACCCGTTACTCAGCTAAAGGGACCAAAGGGAAATGGAGATATGCATCGGCGTTAGAGTGGACGTGGCAAAACTTTTTTTGGATCAATCGATAGGTATTTACGAGACCAATACATTTCAGATAAAAATTTTTATCTAGCATAAAAATAGTGGGCGCCACAGGCTTGGGCGGTTTGTGGGCGTTAGAGTGGGCGTGGCATATTCGCATAACAAACTTGCGCTGCGTACAAGGCTACGGAATCTCAATCTAAAATCCCAATTTTCTATCTTTGATAGTTTCCGAGATATCCACGTTCATACTTACGATTTTTTGAATTTGGTGGGCGGTTTATGGTCGTTAAAGGGGGCGTGGCAAACTTTTTTTGGGTCAATTGATAGGTATTGACGAGAGGAATACATTTCAGTTAAGATTTTAATTCTAGCATAAAAACTGTAGGAGCCACAGTTTTGGGCGGTTTGTGGGCGTTAGAGTGGGCGTGGCACTCTGCTGAAATCTGCACGCTAAATCTCAATAGCCTAGCTCTCATAGTTTCCGAGATCTCAGCGTTCGTCCGGACAGACCGACAGACGGACGGACGGACAGACGGAAAGACGGACATGGCTAGATCGACTCGGCCAATGATCCTGATCAAGAATATATACACTTTATGGGGTCGGAAACGCTTCCTTCTGCCTGTTACAAACTATCCGACGAATCTAGTATACCCTTATACTCTACGAGTAACGGGTATAAAAATTACTAACTGAGTCGCCTAAACGCAAAAAAGCCAGCTTAGCGGCAGTTAATACGGTCACGGTATCCTCCCCAAATCCGAACTTGGTAGCTGCAGCAGTTTCTGTCGACACTGGGGTAAGTGAACCAACTGCTCCTAGGGATACAGCTGATTCAGGTGGAGTCACTGTTTCTCGAAGTCTGGTGGTAAAAAAGTCTTCAGTACCGGCTACGGTGCCGACCGTACCTATAGGTACAGAAGGTACCGTTTCTGGCTCTCAGCTTAGTGTGGTTCAATCTGCTGCTGGGGGACGTAAGAAACTGTCAGTTGTTCCACATAGGAAGCAATAATTTGTTTCTAGATTCACCCCAGATACCACATTTGAGGATGTTTTGGAATTTATACGTGAAAAATTCCCATCCGAGAATATGTCAGTTGAACAATTTCGATTTTCATACGCTCGTAGTATATCCTCTTTTAAAATATTTGCACCGCCTGATGTGTTTAAGGTACTACTTTCTGAAAGCTTTTGGCTTAATGATGATTTAGTAATAAAATAATTTGTTCCCAATAAAAAGTTTATTTTTGGCTTATCAAAATGTTAGGGGCCTAAATATGAAGCTACCCAAGCTTTATGCTGACTCCTCTGCATTTACTGCAGATATTTTAGCTTTTACGGAAACTTGACTGAAACCAGAGATATCTGACTCAGAAGTTCTGTCAAATAACTTTAATGCCTAAAGGACCGATCGCTTCTCACATAGGGGAGGCGGTGTGCTGATTGCCGTTACCACTAGCCTAACATCCGAGAGAATTCAATCTGATATCCCTAACGAAATTGAATTTGTTAGGGTGAAAGTTTCCTAGCAATCCATATCTATTTTCCTTACATGTTCCTATATTCCACCTGGATCTGATTTAATAATTTTTGTGCACCATCTGTCTGCGATAAAATCTGTTCTATCCCATCTTTCTAACAGAGACCTTTTGATTGTCTTGGGTGACTTTAATCTGCCTAATATTTCTTGGTCTCCTCCTACTGACTCACTTGTCGCTATACACTTATCCGTCCATGATTTTGTAGATGGCCTTTTAGAACAATCGTTACAGCAAGTAAGATTTATACGGAATTCATTAAGTAGACTACTAGATCGTGTGTTTGTTTTAGACACGTCTGAAGTCACGGTATGTAGAATTGACGCTCTTGTTGTACCTGAAGACCGATATCATCCAACAGTGGAATTGACAATCTGCCTCCCATGCGTTGATACCCTCTCTCCTTTAGTTCCTCAAACTAAAATGAGATGTTTTCGAAAATGTGACTATAAAAAACTTAACGATATGATTTTTCAATATAATTGGACAGACTTGTACAATTGTATGGATATTGAAAGTGCCACTGAACTATTCTATATAGTGTTAAATACTTTTTTAATGAATGCGTTCCTGATAGGCTTCCTTCAAAGCTAAACAGGCCTCCTTGGTTTACCAATGCGCTTCAAAGACTTAAAAACCTTAAAACAAACACCTATAAAAAGTATAAAAAATCGGGTAAGCCATCTGATTTTTCGAAATATGTGGTGGCTCGATCGGACTTTAATGTTCTTAATAGTCATTGCTATTCTATGTATTTAAGTCGATTTAAACTCGAATTTTCAAATAATCCGAAGCAGTTTTATAACTTTGTTAATACCAAGCGTAAGTCGTCGGCATTGCCTTCATCGGTACGTTTTAACTCAATGGAGGCATCGACAGATTCTGAAATTGCTGATTTATTTGCCGAGTTTTTCCAAACTACTTCGGCTGCTTGGTCAAATTCTAACTACCCTAATCCCTTAAATAGGGCAAATTATATTTTTACCCCTGAAATTACGGAAAGTTCTCTTTAAAGAGACTTAGCAACTACAACGCCAACTTATTCTCCCGGTCCCGATAGACTCCCCGGGTGTGTGCTTAAGTTTTGTGCGTCAACCATATGTATACCGATTTATAACTTTTTAATTTGTCTATTTCATCATCAGTTTTTCCTACTATCTGAAAGGATTCTTTTATCATTCCACTTCAAAAAAAGAGTGCAAAGGCGGATGCCCAGAATTATAGAGGTATTTCCAAATTGTCGGCAATTCCTAAAGCATTTGAACGTATTATTACTTCTTATTTGCAACATTTATGTTCCTCGCTAATATCATCGTGTCAGCATGGTTTTGTTAAGCGAAGATCGACCACCACCAACCTTCTTGAATTGTCATCTATTGTAATTAATGGATTTAATATAAAAATGCAGACTGACGTTATATACACAGATTTTAGTAAGGCCTTTGACTCTGTCAACCACTCTCTTCTATTATTCAAATTAAATCAGCTTGGATTTCCATGTAACCTATTAACTTGGATTTCAAGTTACTTGAATGGTAGGACTCAGAGGGTTATATTCAAGAACGCTGTTTGAAAATTTATCTGCGTGACATCTGGAGTGCCTCAGGGTAGTCATTTGGGTCTTTTGCTGTTTACTTTGTTTATTAACGATCTTCCTCTACCATAACACACTCTCGTGTACTAATGTATGCTGATGATGTTAAGCTTTTTTTATCATATAATGATATAGCGTCGGGTTTCAAATTACATTCAGATATTGATTGTTTTCAGGGATGGTGTGAGTACAACCTTTTAAATTTGAACTGCCTTAAATGCAACGTTATGACTTTTTATAGGGGTACTCCTACTTTTGTTAGTTACTCTCTTCAAAATACGTCTCTCGACCGTATACAGGGGTGGTCAAAAGTATTTTCACAAAACAAAAGTTAAATATACTCATAATTTGAACTTACATCTTGTTAACTTTGGCATCAATGGAAAGGAAATTTAAATGCCGTTTGAATGATACAATACATTTCTTAACCCATTCAGTACTTATTGAAAAGGACGAATTTGTGTGAAAATCTACTCTTTGAACTTTTTTCCTCGACTTGAAAACTTAAAAATCCATTCTAGCAACACTTGATAAGGAATGTCACGGAAGTTTAGAAACCATTACAAACTGATTCTTAGCAGACTACCGAAATTCACCTCATTGTACAACGGGAGAAACCCCAGCAAAGCTTTTCTTTGGTAGAAGTCTAAAAACTAGATTTGATTTCATGAGACCACCCACAGTCAGTTCAAGAATTTTGAAATAGCAAGAAAAAAGCATAAAAAGTTAAAAAGGAAATCGTCTAGAATCATTTAATCAGGGACAAAAAGTATACATTCGGGATTACACGAATCCAAATAAGGCATCTTGGTCACAGGCAACAATAGACAAGAAGTTAGGATCCCGAACATATTTGTGCAACCTTGCTCACAACCACAGAATCATAAAGCGGAACACCGATCATATCCGAGCTCCCGAGGATAACACAAAACGGATGGACAATACGGATCAGGTTCACAAATGTGCACAACTGTGGAATAATGCTGATACACAAAATGAGGAATCTGAAGTATGTGTGGATTCTTCCTCTAGAAGCCCAATTGGGAGTATAACACCCAAAAGAATCCTTAGACCCCGATTGGAGGGAAAGGTCGTTAATCATTAATGAATTGAAATTGTAAGCATTGAAAATATGAATAAAACCTTTAGAAGGGACATGTTTTATAGCACATATTTAGTATATATCGTATGTTAAGCTTTCGATCGATATCTTAAAGCTGAACACTTAACAAGTTTTATTGATGCATTACAAATAATGGAATCAATAAAAGGTGAGCACGAACAATTATCAGTTTCCATAATAAAAACAAAGCTTAAAGGTGTCGCCAGAAATCTATTCGGAAATGAAACAACAATAACTGAAGTCATTTCCAGATTAAAAAGTAACGTCAAAGGCGAAACTGTAGAAGTATTGTTAGCAAAACTGATGAACCTACAGCAAAGCAATAAAACTGCTAACCAGTACACACAACAGGTTGAGCAGATGACAAAAGCTTTAGAAGGTGCATACTCGTATATAACAGACGGCTTACCCCTAGAGTTAGCCAGAAGTTATTCCACTCAGCATGCAGTCAAAGCAATGACTAAAAATTGTAAAATAGATAAAGTAAAACTTATCATGCAAGCTGGTACTTTCAATACTATGAATGATGCCGTATCAAAATTTTTAAATAGTTGCACAGAAGCAACCGGACAGCCAAACACTGTCGTAGTCGTAATAATAATTACCACAACAATGGTACCCAATACAATAATGGACGAGGCCAATATAGAGGAAACCATAGAGGCCGTGGCAACTCGAGTCGAGGCCACAACAATAATAACCAAAATAATGTCCGAGTAACCAATAATACATCGGCAAACTCACAAAACCCTTTAGATATTCAACCGTTAATCTCAGTCAGAACATATTTGTATCATTCAATCATGTGGCTACTGGAAAATAACTTGTCTTTCTAGTAGACACAGGTGCAGACATTTCAATAGTTAAAGAAAATTCTGATGTCTTTCATGACATACAAGATAATTATATTATAGACATAAAAGGAATAAGTCAAGAGGTAACCAAATCCAAGGGGTTAACTTCTATTGAGATATAGACCACTAAGTACATAATCCAGCACGATTTTCATATCGTGGATTTACAATTTGCTATTCCTTGTGATGGCATATTAGGAATCGATTTTATAAAAAAATACAACTGTCAATTAGACTTAAATTAATAAAAAACAAGAAAGGAAGTAAGCTTCGGCAAGCCGAAGCTTATATCCCCTTGCAGCTATAATTATTAAATTTAAAAATACAAAAAATTATATTCCCAATAGTATAAGATAATATGTCAAAAAACACCGAAGCTATAATTTGTTTCATAATATTTTCCTACCAATTTTCCGATCGTTCCTATGGCAGCTATATGATATAGTCGTCCGATTTTGACAAAATTAAATTCGAAATTCAGAACTAATTAAAAAATGTTATTTCCAAGCGTAGGAGGGGTTATATTTTAAAAAACACCGAAGTTATAATTTGTTTCATATTATTTTTCCACAAATTTTCCGATCGTTCCTATGGCAGCTATATGATATAGTCGTCCGATTTCGATAAAATTTAATTCAAAATTCAAAACTAATTAAAAAATGTTATTTCCAAGCTTAGGAGGTTATAAGCTGTAAGCTCCCATAGGAATTATAGGAAAAAAAATTGAAAAATTTTATATCTTTGGTGTTTTTTAGCATATAACCTCCTAAGCTTGGAAATAACATTTTTTAATTAGTTTTGAATTTTGAATTAAATTTTATCGAAATCGGACGACTATATCATATAGCTGCCATAGGAACGATCGGAAAATTGGCAGGAAAATATTATGAAACAAATTATAGCTTCGGTGTTTTTTGACATATTATCTTATACTATTGGGAATATAATTTTTATGTGTTTTTAAATTTAATAATTATAGCTGCAAGGGTATATAAGCTTCGGCTTGCCGAAGCTAACTTCCTTTCTTGTTTTAATTTTTTTTTCCTATAATTCCTATGGGAGCTGTAAGATATAGTTGTCCGATCCGGCTGGTTCCGACTTATATAGTAACTGCAAAAGATATAAGACTTTTGGGAAAGTTTCAGCCCGATAGCTTTAAAACTGAGAGACTAGTTTGCGTAGAAACGGACGGACAGACGGACAGACGGACATGGCTAGATCGACTCGTCTAGTGATGCTGATCAAGAATATATATACTTTATGGGGTCGGAAACGTCTCCATCACTGCGTTGCAAACTTCTGACTGAAATAATTATACCCTCAGCAAGGGTATAAAAAAACACCGAAGCTATAATTTGTTTCATATTATTTTCCCACCAATTTTCCGATCGGCCCTATGGCAGCTATATGATATAGTCGTCCGATTTTGATAAAATTAAATTCGAAATTCAGAACTAATTAAAAATTGTATTCCCAAGCTTAGGAGGTAATATGTTAAAAAACACCGAAGCTATAATTTGTTTCATATTATTTTCCCACCAATTTTACGATCGTTCCTTTGGCAGCTATATGGTATAGTCGTCCAATTTTGATAAAATTAAAATTTGAAATTCAGAACTAATTAAAAAATGTTATTTCCAAGCGTAGGAGGTTATATGTTAAGGAACACCGAAGCTATAATTTGTTTCATATTATTTTCCCACCAATTTTCCGATCGGTCCTATGGCAGCTATATGATATAGTCGTCCGATTTTGATAAAATTAAATTCGAAATTCAGAACTAATTAAAAATTTTATTCCCAAGCTTAGGAGGTTATATGTTAAAAAACACCGAAGCTATAATTTGTTTCATATTATTTTCCCACCAATTTTACGATCGTTTCTTTGGCAGCTATATGATATAGTCGTCCAATTTTGATAAAATTAAAGTTTGAAATTCAGAACTAATTAAAAAATGTTATTTCCAAGCGTAGGAGGTTATATGTTAAGGAACACCGAAGCTATAATGTGTTTCATATTATTTTCCCACCAATTTTACGATCGTTCCTTTGGCAGCTATATGATATAGTCGTCCGATTTTAAAAAAATTATAATTTAAAATTCAGAACTAATTAAAAATTTTATTTCCAAGCGTAGGAGGTTATATGTTACAAAACACCGAAGTTATAATTTGTTTCATATTATTTTCCCACCAATTTTACGATCGTTCCTATGGCAGCTATATGATATAGCCTTGCGATTTTGATAAATTTTAATTCGAAATTCAAAACTAATTAAAAAATGTTATTTCTAAGAAAAGGAGGTAATATGTTAAAAAACACCAAAGATATAATTTTTTTACATTTTTTTTCCGATTATTCCTATGGGAGCTATAAGATATAGATGTCCGATCCGGCTGGTTCCGACTTATATACTACCTGCAAAAGATATAATACTTTTGGGAAAGTTTCAGCCCGAGATAGACTAGTTTGCGTAGAAACGGACGGACAGACGGACAGACGGACATGGCTAGATCGACTCGTCTAGAGATGCTGATCAAGAATATATATACTTTGTGGGGTCGGAAGCGTCTCCTTCACTGCGTTGCAATCTTCTGACTGACATCATTATACCCTCTGCAAAAGTGTAACAAGGAAGAACGCTATAGTTGAGTACCTCGAGTTGAGTACCCTTTTTTATCTAGCATTAAAATTGTGGGTGCCAAAGGTTTTGGCGGTGTGTGGGCGTAAGAGTGGGCGTGGCATATTCGCGTAACAAACTTGCGCTGAGTACAAGGCTACGGAATCTAGATCTGAGATCCCAATTCTCTATCTTTGATAGTTTCCGAGATATCCACGTTTATATTTACGATTTTTTGAAGTTTGTGGGCGGTTTGCTTGCGTTAAAGTGGGTTTGGCGAACTTTTTTTTGGGTCAATCGATAGGTATTGATGAGAACAATACTTTTCAGTTAAAATTTTTATTCTAGCATCAAAACTGTAGGAGCCGCAGTTTTGGGCGGTTTGTGGGCGTAAGAGTGCGCGTGGCACTCTGCTGAAACAAACTTGCGCTGCGCAGGAATCTCAGGAATCTGCATGCTTAATCCTAGTATTGTAGCTCTTATAGTTTCCGAGATCTCAGCGTTCATACGGACAGACGGACAGACGGACATGGCTAGATCGACTCGGTTAGTGATCCTGATCAAGAATATATATACTTGACGGGGTCGAAAACGCTTCCATCTGCCTGTTACATACTTTCCGACGAATCTAGTATACCGTTTTACTCTACGGTATAACTACTGTCCGATAAATTTCCATTCCCAAGTATTGATGACATTTTGGATCAACTAGGACGAGCAAAATATTTTTTATGCCTTGACTTAATGTCAGGATTTCATCAAAATGAACTCGAAAAATGTTTAAGAGATATAACGTCATTTTCAAGGAGCAATAGTTCGTATCGCTTTACTTGATTACCTTTCGGGTTAAAAATAGTGCCTAATTCATTTCAGAGAATGATGACTATTGCATTCTCTGGATTAGAACCTTCACAAGCATTCCTTTATATGGATGATTTAATAGTTATAGGTTGTTCCGAAAAACATATGCTTTAAAACTTAACAGACGTTTTTGAGAAATGTAGGAAATACAATCTAAAGTTACATCCAGAAAAGTGTTCATTTTTTATGCATGAGGTGACTTTTCTCGGTCATAAGTGCACAGATAAAGGAATACTTCCAGACGACAAGAAATATGACGACATTATTAATAACCCTGAGCCGCACAATGCGGACAGCTCTAGACGATTCGTAGCATTTTGCAATTATTATAGACGTTTCATAAAAAATTTAACCGAATATTCACGGGACATAACAAGATTATGTAAAACGAATGTTCCCTTTGAATGAACAGATGAACTCCAAAACGCATTCCAATATTTAAAAACAAAACTCATGGAACCTACTTTGCTACAATATCCTGATTTCAGAAAAGAATTTTGTATAATTACGGATGCAAGTAAGCAAGCGTGTGGAGCGGCTTTAACTCAAAACCATAACGGACTCCAACTTCCCATTGCATATGCATCAAGAGCTTTCACTAAGGAAGAAAGTAATAAGTGTACAACTGAGCAGGAATTAGCTGCAATTCACTGGGGAATATTACATTTTCGACCATATATTTATGAAAATCAGTTTACAATCAAAACAGATCACAGACCATTAATATATCTATTTTCAATGATCAAGGCTAAAATTAGAAGACTATGATTTTACAGTTGAATACCTAAAGGACAATTAAGTAGCTGATGCGTTATCAAGAATAACCATTAAAGATCTATAAAACATTACTGGAAATATAAAGAAAGTCACTACTAGATATCAAAATAGACAGAAAATCCGCTCGGAAAACAAACAAATAGAATTGCTTACGGAATCTATAGAGAAAGATTCTAAGCCCAACGTATACGAAATCATAAGCAATGACGAAGTACGTAAAGTAGTGACCTTGCATGTAAAAGATATGCTATGTTTATTTAAACATGGTAGAAAAATTACTGCAAGATATGATGTTAGCGATTTATATACCAATGGAATCCTAGACTTGGTCAATTTTTTCAAAGGCTTGAAATGCAAGCCGGTATAAACAAAATCAGCCAACTCAAAATGGCACCTTGGGAAAATATCTTTATACATGATTCAATAGATAATTTTAAGCAAATGGGCACTAAGATATTGAATGCATTAAGAATAGCGCTACTTAACCCGGTGGCCCTTATAGAAAAACAAGATGAGAAAGAAGCTATTTTCTGAAAATTCCATGACAATCCAATACAAGGAGGTCATACTGGCATTACAAAAACCTTGGCCAAGGTCAAAAGACATTTTTTTTGGAAGGGTATGACTCGAGATATTACTGAGTACATACGAAAAAGTCAGAAATGCCAAAAAGCTAAAATAACTAAGCACAATAAGACTCCATTGATAATAACTGATGCGCTTATAAATGCTTTCGACAGAGTGATAGTTAACACTATTGGTCCACTACCAAAATCAGAAAATGCCAATGAATATGCAGTCACTCTAATATGTGACCTAACAATATATTTAGTTGCCATACCAGTTCCAGAACACTGTCACTAAAGCAATTTTTGAATCTTTTATATTAAGGTACGGACATGGGTACAGAATATAAGAATTAAATTTTAAATGACTTGTGCAAATACCTAAAAATGTAAAATATAACATCTACGGCACACCACCACCAGACAGTAGGAACAATAGAACGAAGTCATAGAACTTTCAATAAATACATACGCTCATATATATCGGTTGATAAAACTGATTGGGACGTATGGCTTCAATATTTCGTTTTTTGTTTTAACACGACCCCTTTAATGGCACATAATTGTTGTCCATATGAGCTATGGTAAAACAAATAATTTACCGAAACAATTTAATAGTATAGAAAATATAGAACCCATATATAACAAAGATGACTATGCTAAGGAAAGTAAATATAGATTAGAAGTAACATACAAAAAAGCTAGAATAATGAAAGAAGAAAATAAGACAAATAATAAGATACAATATGATCAGAAAATAAGGAACATAGTATAAGAACTCGTATATCAGTAGGTGATCAAGTTCTCTTAAGAAATGAAACAGCTCATAAGTTAGATTATCAATATACCGGTCCGTATACAGTAACGGAAATAGGAGAAAGAAATAACATTATAATAACAAATAGTAAGAACAAAAATCAAAAAGTTCATAAAGAAAGATTAAAAAAATGGTTATTTCATAATTGTATTTAGTATGGCCATACTTAGAACTACTTTTTCTTTACGTACGAATATTATTCCCAAGTCCATTTTCCTAGTAACTAATAAAAAAAAATTTAAAAAAATAAATTATTCTCTTAAGTAAAATATACTTATAAAATAATATAACGTTATTTTTTAAAAGGATGGAGATGTAGTATGCATATATATTAAATGTCTACTGTACCAAGAGTACTTGAAGTAAACACACTGTAACACTTTGTTGCAGTGTTTACATAGACAATTGCCCGGTCAAAAACCTAAGTGGCCGAAACCTGAGTCGATCGGCGCGCTCTCAGAAAGTCCAAGTGTCAGCATTCTGTTACACACGCAGGCCGCTTAACCTAACTCAAGTAAATGCATATACCCTCGCGCTCCAGCCAGAGAACATAATAAACAAGAAAGGAAGCTTATATTCCCTTGCAGCTATAATTATTAAATTTAAAAACACAAAAAATGATATTAAAAATGCTTAGAAACATGCATTTGAGCCATATTTTTCTCTTTTTCATACAAATTTTTTCCGACATTGTCACCTTCAAAAAATCATAAAAAATATAAGGAAAATGATTTTTGAAAAATTCTTTTTGCAGTTTTTATTATTTTTGTTTGAAAAATCTTTTTGCATCAAAAAATTTAAGTTTTCAAGTCGAGGAAAAAAGTTCAAACGGGACATATTCACACAAATTCGTCCTTTTCAATAAGTACTGAATGGGTTAAGAAATGTATTGCATCATTCAAACGGCATTTAAATTACCTTTCCATTGATGCAAAAGTTAACAAGATTTAAGTTCAAATTATGAGTATATTTAACTTTTTTTTTGTGAAAATACTTTTGACCACCCTTGTATGTTGAAAAACACCGAAGCTATAATTTGTTTCATATTAATAGGTAATATGTTAAAAAACACCAAAGATATAATTTTTTTTACAATTTTTTCCGATTATTCCTATGGGAGCTATAAGATATAGTTCTCCGATCCGGCGGGTTCCGACTTATATACTACCAGCAAAGGATATAAGACTTTTGGGAAAGATTCTGCCCGATAGCTTTAAAACTGAGAGACTAGTTTGCGTAGAAACGGACGGACAGACGGACAGACTGACATGGCTAGATCGACTCGTCTAGTGATGCTGATCAAGAATATATATACTTTATGGGGTCGGAAACGTCTCCTTCACTGCGTTGCAAACTTCTGACTGAAACCCTCCTGACACCTACCTTGCCGCATATCCAGTAGAATAACAGCCGTTTGTTTCGACACCCTCTAGCCCAGTGTCCGTTCCCACCACATTTCTGACAGGCCTCCTGCGGGTCTGTGATATGGGTGGCATCTTGTGGCCTCTGTGTGTTGCTTGGCGGCCTCCACAAGGTATTGTTTGGCTGTCTCTGTTGCTGCGGGGGTGGTGTCCATTGGCCCCCGCGTGGTGCGTCTGTTGTGGTGGTGACCATTGGTCATTTCCCCGTGTCTCCTGGTTGTCTGTCTCCTCGCATCTTCTGCATGTGTCCTGCGTTGGTGATGCCGACTTGGTCTTCGAGAACTTGTTGGTTTTTCGTACTCATCGGCTGGGATCATTAGCGTATCCAGGTCCGAGACTTTGTAAGCTCTTAGGAAGATCCGTAGACTTGGGGTGCAATTCTCTTTTGTAGTATGCACATATATTGAATAACTACTGTACCAAGAGTACTTGAAGCAAACACACTGTAACACTTTGTTGCAGTGTTTACATAAACAAAGGCCCGGTCAAAAACCTAAGTGGCCGAAACATGAGTCGATCGGCGCGCTCACAGAAAGTGCAAGTGTCAGCATTCTGTTGCACACGCCGGTCGCTCAGCCAAACTCAAGTACATACATATACCCTCGCGCTCCAGCTAAAGGGAGCATAATTAAATACACTAATATATATAAGATATACATAGCCGTCTCTCTGCTGTCCAACTGTGGGCAGCGCAGCCACGAGACTTAGGCTTACTTAGAACATAAGGAAAAATGTAGCGGCACCTTTGCTGCTCCAAACTTAAATAAAAGGATTATTAAAACAAATGCAAGCGAGATTTTATTCTATAAAGTACATATATTCTTGATTAGGATCACTAGCCGAGTCGATCTAGCCAAGTCCGCCTGTCTGTCTTGCTGTCTGTCCGTATGAACGCTAAGATCTCAGAAACTATAAGAGCTAGAGTATTGGATTTAAGCATGCCAAAAATTATTGAAACCGGACCATTCCTTAAAAAGGTATAACCAAGTAACAATCAATAACTTGCAAATGCAATCGGCTGTATGTAACAAAGGCGACTGTCAATCTACGCACTAGAGTTATCATCATTTAACTTGCCGACTAGGTTCAGGGCAGGGGTGGTTCGTTTCACTCTCGAACGCAGTCGTCACATGATCAACATGTAGACAGAGTGAAGGAAGAAAAAGGAAAAGGAATGCAGGATTGGCTATGAAATGAAAGCAACTCAGCAGGCTGTAGAAGAATTTTAGTGTTCGCCAAATTTCCATTGTGGACTAATTCTGGACTAATGGCTTCCTGGACTAATGGCTTCGGTGCTTTTTTTAAATATTATCTTATACTCTGAATCTTGCACTCATTCATCGGACGATTAAAATAACCGAAAAACAAGATAAAACGCCCTAATTAATGGCTGTGGGAAACCGACGTTGAAATTATTTTTAATGCGGTTAATTCGAACTCAAACTGTCTCGTTAAGGTGTTATTATTTTTTTGTAGCTGACGAGTTACCAGAATATGTGTTATGGATCTGACAACGATGTAAAGAGGATTGTTAACGCGTTGTGAATGGCAGGTTTCTTATTTCAAGCTGATTCCGACTATAAAACAAGAGAACGAGAGAGAACGCTATAGCTGATGCCACCGACTAACAAATACCCGTTACTCAGCTCAGGGGATCGCGAGGGAGATGCAAATATGCTAAGAGACTTACCACGCGATAAGCAGCATTTTCCATTTTCACACGCCTAGTTTTGCAAGGACGAGAGAAGTTCACATATCAGAACGACCCAAATAAGCTTTGCAATCGAGTGGATAATTTGTGCGTGCAACAGGGACAGTCTGGTTAAAAAGCTTGCGACGAAGCGGCGCGCACTATTACTACAACCAAACGTGCAGTCTAACCCTCGGCAGCGTAACAATAACGCACATCTATTCGCACTGCCAGTTTTTCTGATTGTAGCGCAGACAGAAATATATCCAGCTCGCAAGATTACGTCAATCGTAGACAATTGTGGTCATATGTGAAAGCCGAGGACATTCGTAGAAAGCTCAGTAAAAGTGAACTTTCGTTTTATCAGACTGTATCTAATTTCTGGTGATTATCTAGACAAGAGAATAACGGTAACCATACTTTGGTAGTGTGGGCGTTCACCAGCAGTATAGCTGGCTGAAGGAACACAAAACACCGTAAAACCAAATTTTTGGAATTTGGAAGACAGATATTACATGTAGATCCTCAACAGCGTGCACCTGAATAATCGAGTAAACACCAGAGGATTAATGGCGGAGAGAAGAATTGACTTGTGGTTACGACGGGGCATGGCGAGTCAAGGATAGAGCTTCTGCTGCCAAAAGGAAGGCAAAAATTCCTGGAATCGTTGTCAGTGTACACTTTTGTAATCGTTTCACCCAAAAACCACTATGTAATCAGGAAAAGATACATTTAAATATTTTTATACTCAACAGTAAAGCAAGCATCAGTGTAGGCCTTCATTACTGCTGTCATCCAACTGGTGAGTGCGTTTCAATGTAAACTATCTTGTTCCCGGTAAAAGCGGCGTTATGCCGCAAACTTGATACTAACCGAAATTCTCAGACCTAATGTACGGCTTCACGATAAGCGGTTCAGTTGGCGATTCCACGTTAGACGAAGCTCAAGCCTTACTTAGTAACCAAAATGTTCTTATAACTTACCCAGATGTGTTGAAACAAATTTCCTACTTGAATTTAAATCAGTCATTGTGCTGTACTTCGCTAAATAAAGAGTAAGTGCAAAACAACCAAGTCTTTTCTACATAGCTCAGCTATACGTTATGTTATAATTTCGTTAAACCTTAAAGGAAAAATTTTTGATACTCACTGTTGGCGTAAAATTAAACCAAAGGTTTAAAAATTCGAAATGGAGCGGAACCCCCAGAACGCCAAGTAGCGCTACATTTAGCTTAAATAAACATGAGTTATAACTTTCTTGGATAAATGAAATTAAGTTGTTATAATGGTGTAAGAATATCTACCTTGATGGTATAGAAAGGTAACCGATTGCCCTTTTGGTAGCTGTACACGTCACGAAAGCCCATATATAGGGTGGGTTGAGTTGCAATCCCTATGAACAACATCATCACAGGTAATAATTGTAGCAATCTAAACTTGAGCGTCCTCCTTTGTTGAACGTTAATAATCGTATGCTTTATTTATCCGACAAGAGTTTTCTTATTATAATGTATATGACCGACCTATCGATGGTTCTGAGATATTAACAAGCCCTCCCACAGGCTGTTTCTGCCAGCTGAATTCTACGGAAATTTGAACCAAAGTGGTAAGTCCATGCAACTTTTAAAGAATAACAGGGTAGGTGCTAAGTCTTGCCTTTATGATGAAACGAGGATCTTAGATACCCGTTACTCCGCTAAAGGAATTGCCGATAAGTTGGAGGTATGCATGCAGCAAATCGACTATAGGGCGGTCCAAAATCACAAAATCAAAAATCACCTTAACCAGGAATACCTCTTATAGTATTACAAATTTAGTTCACTGGCAGTTTTGTCTTAGCTGACTTAACATTCCCTAACTTCAGGCGGCGCTGAAATGCGATCCTGCAGCGGTCAGAAGCGTCCGCCATACAAATTGTACAACTAACCTTCGCCCACATATTCTAACCGCTGACGACCTAGGAGTGTATATGGATCCTAAACTTAAATTTTCTGATCACATTACTACTATGGTAAATAAGGCCAGGGGCGTGATTGCATTTATCAAAAGGTGGTCAAAGCATTTCGATGATCCCTATGTCACAAAGACCTTGTTTATTTCATTAGTCCGACCAATTCTTGAGTACTGCGCTCCTGTTTGGAGTCCCCAATATGGGGTGCATATAGACCGGATTGAGTCTGTGCAAAAACTCTTCTTAATATTTGCCTTACGGAAACTTAACTGGGATACCAGCATAGTACTACCGTCCTACTCTAGTAGACTACTTCTAATTAACTTACCATCATTAGCTTACCATAGAACTATGCTTGGTATTACGTTTATTAGCAATCTTATTCATGGTGATGTGGAGAGTACCGAGTTACTGGGTCGCCAAATAGATTCGCTAGAAACTATATTCCTTTAGTATTAAATCACTGTATCTCTAAATATGCAATGCATGAACCTTTTAGAGTACTTTGCAATGATTATAGTAGACTTTATCACCTAATATCTACAATTGACACGGTGATCCGACAGTTGCAGAGAAGATGCAACGAATTGGAATCATCATTAACATTAGCCTCGAACGCCCCAACCGTCACCCCAGCCCTTCAAAGGCACCTGGGTCTCCATTGGGCGTTACTGAGGCAAGCCCACTACGAATTGGTTAGTACACCTGGGGCCGCAGCTCTGGCAGAAGCAGAGCTAGCCCAATTCCACACATTATACGAAGAATACGAAATGAACCTGCTTCGAGAAAACGGCGCGTCATTGAGCCTAAACTTGGCACTTCCGCCACTAAGCATTCCGGAGTTCAATGGCGAGTATCTAGACTGGCCACCATTCCATGATCTCTTTGTAGAGTTGGTACATAATAAGCCATATTCGGCCAGTGAAAAAGTACAATTTCTACAAAGCTCGCTTCGTGGTGAAGCGAGGAACGTCTTGACAGACACAGCCTTCTCACAGGGTGGCTATGACGACACCTGGTTGCGATTGAAGGCCAGGTACCACAACAAAAAGATACTAGTATTCGCCGCTATAGCAAAAATGGTTGACTATAAGCCAATAGACGGCTCCTCGCGCCAACTAAGGGCCTTACATGACACTATCAAAAACTCATTATGTACTCTTAAAAACCTCGATGTCAGCGCAAAATCCTTGGATCCAATCCTGTGTTTTATTATCAGAAGGAAAATAGACCAGCAGTCGGTAGCTGCACTGGAAAGTTCAGCGGATGCACCAACGGAAATTCCAACGTTAAGGAGTGTACTGACATTTATTGAGTGGCGCGCTTGTATGCTGGAGACGATAAGGGCTCAACCTACAGCAACACTCCGCCATCAGTCAGTTCACAACAAAGAGAGCTGTAAGATTTGTCACCTAGGACCACATAATCTTAGAGCATGTACCCTTTCCAGGAAATGGACCCCAAAACACGGCGCCAAGCCATTATTTAAGTAGGATCATGCATCAATTGTTTGTCTACAGCTCATAAGGTTGAAAACTGAAGATCACCGGCCACTTTTCGAGTCCGCCAGCAAAGGCATCATTCACTGTTACTTCAAGGACCGACTCTCAGTCCAGTGGCCGGCGCGCAACCATTGCAGGCTACGACAACCCTAGAGGATATACTCTGCTCGCGACCGCCAAGGTATCATTACAAGGGCCAACCGCTCAACTACAAACATGTCGCGCTGTAATAGATGGTAGATCACAGGTGAATCTTATCTCAAGGAGGATGGCAGATCTGCTATCTCTTAAGAAAATGTCGTCACCGATTGAAATATCTGGAATCGGCGGAAAAACAACAACAGCAATTAGATCAATACTAAGGCTCTCATCAGTTACATCAGGTTTTGAAACACTAGTAGACGTATTTACAGACCAACCGTCAGTACCGATTGCAACCGATCTTAATATTCCCGAGGGACTGCCTTTAGCACATCCTGACTTTCAGCAACCTGGACCCATTGACCTAACCTTAGGGGTTTAAAACCGCAGAACTTCTTGAACTAGGTCCCAATAAACCTTTGGCACAAGGCTTGGTTATGTAGTCACGGGTTTTCTCAATAAGGAAACCCCATCTGATACGGAAATCAACCCTATTTTGGTAGAAGACGCAGATGACCGTGTAGGACCGAACGCTGCTTATGAACCAACTAAAGATAAAAATCCGTTGAATAATAATAATAGAAGATAGCAAACGGCAGAATGAGATTTCTCTCGACGAAGGAGAGATTCAGTTAACGAACTTAGCATTGATCGATCATAAGATAAAGGAGCCTGAAGATATATGTCTCCAATCAAGAGCAAGCGACACTGACTCGTCAGATCGAGAATCAACCGCTATACATAATAGTTCATTGCAGCTGACTGAACTTTATACTGCCAAACCTATTAATACAGAACCGACTTCTCGTTAACTTAAAACCTACAAGAAATCTGACTTTTGATCAACATTTTTAAATTAAACTCAGAAATGATTTGTTGCAGAAAGTCCACATACCATAGATGTGCCAATTGATCAAGTTCTACGAGGGCACAATTTCAGTCTCCACGGAAATGTCAATTTTATCGCAAGGTGATCAGCATCAAGAAGGTATGAAGGACCTTAATGACAAACATGAACCTCTGCAGTTGAAGGAAGGATACTCCACGGTCCGTGATTTGTTCGGTGCCGACCGACATCACGCCTTAATTGAGGGTACCCCTCAATGGGGGGAGAATGTTCGTACCCAAGGGTGCTCAACATGACCAGCACCCAACAAATCAAGCAGTACCCAAGTTGGAAACAGTACAACACGCTCAGAAGCACCCACAGCAGATGAGAATTGCTAATCAGCATATTATATGTCTCACTAACTCACCGTCTCAGCGGTACTCTGACCCGCCAATGCAGTTAGCACATTTTGCAGTATCAGCCGAGCCAACTACGCAAACTGCTACCACAATCAAAGCTCCCTGACCTACCTACCTACCTACCTACTTTAGAATATAGCTTATTTCACTAATCATTACACTAAACTTCCGTGTTCCAAGTAGTATATAAGCATGTATCAAATGAAGAATAAATCAGTTATCATCGCAACCTATAACTCCGCGGTTCTACTTTCCACCTTCGGGAATACAGATTGTAATACACTATCTCAACTAGCAGCTACCCACGTTAGCTCAACCTTAGCGCAGCTCAGCATCGCTTGTGGTTCGGCATCGCAGTAACCATCATTACCATTGCCGTGACGCGATCGGCTTGCGAGTGTCTACTTCGGTTAGGCACATGCAAACGGTTTTTTTAATTGCTTCGAATATCCTTGCTCCTTTGCAGCAGATTAAATTCATCGGTGAAATACCTCGCTTGGAAATTCCAAGCAACACAATGCAGTGCGCGTTGCTGCTTATCTGCGGATGGTGAGGAAGTGTTGACTATTTGAAGCCTTCTTGAGGAATGGGCAAATCGAAGTATCCACGCGACTACTGATAGGCGGCTGCCATGTGAGCTGAACTTGTATACGGCTTCCAGAAGATAGTTTAAAATGGTTGATTTTGCGAATGTTTTTCTCCAAGAGAAAAACCAATTAATACAGAACCGACTTCTCATCAACTTAAAACCTACAAGAAGCCTGACTTTTGTTCAACATTTCTAAATTAAACCAAGAAATATCTACGTTTTTTTGCAGAAAGTCCACATACCACAGACGTGACAAATGATCAAGTTCTACGAGGGCACAATTTCAGTCCCCACGGTTATGTCAATTTTATCGCAAAGGGGGGTGTTAAGCAGCATCAAGGAGGTATGAAGGACCTTAATCACAAACATCAACCTCCGCAGCTGGGGGAAGGATCCTCCACGGTCTATACAATTCGGCCAAGGGCTGAACGACATCACGCCTTAATTGAGGGTACCCCTCAATGGGGGAAGGAAAGTTCGCACCCAAGGGTGCTCAACATGACCAGCACTCAACAAATCAAGCAGTAGCCAAGTTGAGAACAGTACCAGGCGCTCAGTATCACCCACTGCAGATGAGAATTGCTGATCAGCATATTATATGTCTTACTAACTGACCGTCTCACCGACTTAACGGTACACTGACCCAGTCAGGACATTTTGCAGTGTCAGTCGAGCCAACTACGCAAACTGCTACCATAATCAAAACTCCCTGACCTACTTACCTACGTACTTTAGAAAACAGCTTATTTCAATAGTCATTACACTAAACTTCCGTGTTCCAAGTTCTATATAAGCATGTATCAAATGAAGAACAAATCAGTTATCAAACTCATAACTCCGTGGTTCTACTTCCTACCTCTGGGAATAGAGCTCGTAATACACTATCGCAGCAGCGCAGCTCAGCATCGCCTGTGGTCCGGCATCGCCGTAACCATCGTTACCATTGCCGCGTCGCGATCAGCTTGTGAGTGACTACTTCGGTTAGGCACGAACAGGAACAAATAACGATATAATGTCAACATATATCAAAAAAAAAATACACGTTCTAAATTTTTCTCATTCGATACGCTTCATCAAAAAAGTACAGATAAACTCAGGCATATTGAATTGCACCGAATATAAAAAATGTAGAAAGTGTATTTATTAAGTAGATCGAATAACACATTTTGTCACAAAAGTTGATATCAGAACTTTTGTTTGTTGAAGGTGCAATCGTCAGTAGATCTTGTACCTTGTTAAGAGGTGTTAGGTTTGATATCAGAACTTTCAGTTTTAAACATTAATCATCAAATTCATGTACTTTTCCAAAAGCCGTAGAACTCAAGTTTTTATATGGAACTTTTTATATGATGGACGTTGATGCACTACGAGCAGTACAAACAAGTGGCCCAACGACACCAAGCACGTGCTTGTTACGCGCGGGGCCCTTCTATAAATTTGGGCAAAAATGCGAGATCGCGAGGAAGATACAAAAAACAAATAGAGACGGGACACAAATGAAAATAAAAGAAGAAACTAAGAATGAAGCAAATGAGTTAAAATATTAGTTTTTAATACCGGGATAGAAGTTAAAGTGCAAATTAAATGGTAAAGGTTGTTACAATTATTACATAAAACGCGAAAGGGCTCGTGCAGACAAAAATTAGATGTACATCGTGGCAAATTTAGGGGATAATAATTTCGTGTAAGTCTAACAGGAACATTGAAAGTTAGGCGGTTTACAAGTTCTACACAATCAATATCACCTCTAATAAGATTTTCCATAAAAATAGTACCAAGCATTGTTCTACGATTTACAAGTGTACGTAAATTAAGCAATAGTAATCTACTCTGATAGGAAGGTAGCCTTACGTTTTTATCCCAGTTCAAACTACGAAGGGCAAAAAGATTAAATTTTTTTGTACCGAATCAATACGGTCAATGTGCACTTGATATTGTGGACTCACCTCTAATAAGATTTTCCATAAAAATAGTACCAAGCATTGTTCTACGATTTACAAGTGTACGTAAATTAAGCAATAGTAATCTACTCTGATAGGAAGGTAGCCTTACGTTTTTATCCCAGTTCAAACTACGAAGGGCAAAAAGATTAAATTTTTTTGTACCGAATCAATACGGTCAATGTGCACTTGATATTGTGGACTCCAAACCGAAGAACAATATTCCAAAGTAGGTCGGACAAGGGAGGTAAATAATAATTTGGTTGTATAAGGGTCATCGAATTCTTTTGACCAACGCATTATAAACCCAAGAACACTCATGGCCTTTTTGACAGTGGACATTATGTGGCAGTCAAATTTAAGTTTTGGGTCCAGAAGAACGCCTAAGTCATTAACTGAATATGTACGGTCGAGTGAAGAGAGTAACTAACAAAAGTAGGAGAACCCCTATAAAAAGTCATAACGTTGCATTTAAGGCAGTTCAAATTTAAAAGGCTGTACTCACACCATCCCTGAAAACAATCAATATCTGACTGTAAGATGAAACCCGACGCCATATCATTATATTATAAACAAAGCTTAACATCATCAGCAATCATATGTAAGTACACGAGAATGTGTTATGGTAGAGGGAAGATCGTTAATAAACAAAGTAAACATCAAAGAACCCAAATGACTACCCTGAGGCACTCCAGATGTCACGTAGATCAATTTTGAAGCAGCGTTCTTGAATATAACCCTCTGAGTCGTACCATTCAAATAACTTGAAATCCAAGTTAATAGATTACATGGAAACCCAAGCTGATTTAATTTGAATAATAGAAGAGAGTGGTTGACAGAGTCAAAGGCCTTACTAAAATCTGTATATATAACGTCAGTCTGCATTTTTTTATTAAATCCATTAATTACAATAGATGACAATTCAAGAAGGTTGGTGGTGGTCGATCTTCGCTTAACAAAACCATGCTGACACGGTGATATTAGCGAGGAACATAAATGTTGCAAGTGAGAAGTAATAATACGTTCAAATGCTTTAGGAATTGCCGACCATTTGGAAATACCTCTATAATTCTGGGCATCCGCCTTCGCACTCTTTTTTTGAAGTGGAATGATAAAAGAATCCTTTCAGATAGTAGGAAAAACTGATGATGAAATAGACAAATTAAAAAGTTTAAAAATCGGTTTACATATGGTTGACGCACAAAACTTAAGCACACACTCGGGGAGTCCATCGGGACCGGGAGAATAAGTTGGCGTTGTAGTTGCTAAGTCTCTTAAGAGAGAACTTTCCGTAATTTCAGGGGTAAAATTATAATTTGCCCTATTTAAGGGATTAGGGTAGTTAGAATTTGACCAAGCAGCCGAACTATAAGTAGTTTGGAAAAACTCGGCAAATAAATCAGCATCGTCGATGCCTCCATTAAGTTAAAACGTACCGATGAAGGCAATGCCGACGACTTACGCTTGGTATTAACAAAGTTATAAAACTGCTTCGGATTATTTGAAAATTCGAGTTTAAATCGACTTAAATACATAGAATAGCAATGACTATTGAGAACATTAAAGTCCGATCGAGCCACCACATATTTCGAAAAATCAGATGGCTTACCCGATTTTGTATACTTTTTATAGGTGTTTGTATTAAGGTTTTTAAGTCTTTGAAGCGCATTGGTAAACCAAGGAGGCCTGTTTAGCTTTGAAGGAAGCCTATCAGGTACGCATTCATTAAAAAAGTATTTAACACTATATAGAATAGTTCAGTGGCACTTTCAATATCCATACAATTGTACAAGTCTGTCCAATTATATTGAGAAATCATATCGTTAAGTTTTTTATAGTCACATTTTCGAAAACATCTCATTTTAGTTTGAGGAACTAAAGGAGAGAGGGTATCAACGCATGGGAGGCAGATTGTCAATTCCATTGTTGGACGATATCGGTCTTCAGGTACAACAAGAGCGTCAATTCTAGATACCGTGACTTCAGACGTGTCTGAAACAAGCACACGATCTAGTAGTCTACTTAATGAATTCCGTATAAAGCTTACTTGCTGTAACGATAGTTCTAAAAGGCCATCTACAAAATCATGGACGGATAAGGGTATAGCGACAAGTGAGTCAGTAGGAGGAGACCAAGAAATATAAGGCAGATTAAAGTCACCCAAGAATATCAAAAGGTCTCTGTTAGAAAGAAAGGATAAAACAGATTTTATCGCAGACAGATGGTGCACAAAAATTATTAAATCAGAGCCAGGTGGAATATAGAAACATGTAAGGAAAATAGATAAGGATTGCTAGGAAACTTTCACCCTTACAAATTCAATTTCGTTAGGGATATCAGATTGAATTCTCTCGGATGTTAGGCTAGTGGTAACGGCAATCAGCACACCGCCTTCCCTATGTGAGGAGCAAACGGTCCTTTAGGCATTAAAGTTATTTGACAGAACTTCAGAGTCAGATATCTCTGGTTTCAGTCAAGTTTCCGTAAAAGCCAAAATATCTGCAGTAAATGCAGAGGAGTCAGCATAAAGCTTGGGTAGCTTTATATTTAGTCCCCTAACATTTTGATAAGCCAAAAATAAACTCATTAGTTTTTTGGTGCAGTGGAAGGTCTGTTATTTGTTCTCGGTTTATTGGGAACAAATGCTTTTATTACTAAATCATCATTAAGCCAAGAGTTTTTAGAAAGTAGTACCTTAAACACATCAGGCGGTGCAAATATTTTAAAAGTGGATATACTACGAGCGTATGAAAATCGAAATTGTTCAACTGAAATATTCTCGGATGGGAATTTTTCACGTATAAATTCCAAAACATCCTCAGATGTGGTATCTAGGGTGAATCTAGAAACAAATAATTGCTTCCTATGTGGAACAACTGACAGTTTCTTACGTCCCCCAGCAGCAGATTGAACCACACTAAGCTGAGAGCCAGAAACGGTACCTTCTGTACCTATAGGTACGGTCGGCACCGTGGCCGGCACTGAAGATTTTTTTACCACCAGACTTCGAGAAACAGTGACTCCACCTGAATCAGCTGTATCCCTAGGCGCAGTTGGTTCACTTACCCAAGTGTCGACAGAAACTGCTGCAGCTACCAAGTTGGATTTTTTGCGTTTAGGCGACTCAGGTAGTACTGTTTTATTATTAAATTGGGCACAAGCGGAATTGAATCCCTTATTGAGCTGTTTAAAAGAACCTGTGAGATTCAAAAGGCTGTCTCGAGTCTGCTTCATAAAGCCGCTCATCTTAACTACCATTTCCTTGCAGGATCCACATGACCACATGAGACCAGAATTCAGATCAATGAAGTCTTTGACTCTGCCAGTAAGTCCTGCGCATTTAACGTGCATCATCAATTCGCAGAGGGTCTTTAGTTGAAGACGAAAGAGTACCATTTTTCTTAGAGCAGACAAGAGCCAGCAGAAAATAAAAGGGTCTTTAGTTGAAGACGAAAGACTACCATTTTTCTTAGAGCAGACAAGAGCCATTTAAAGAAGATGAAATAAAATAAAATAAAATTTGAGAAAAACCTCAAGTAAATTTGGCACTGGGATCAAATTCCAAAACCACAAAGGCACAAAACACGAAAAAAATAAGAGCGCGAGATCGCGTATTACTTTAAATGTAAGAGAGCACGAGAGAATAAATCTTCTGTCGACTGACCGTTGCTTGTGGGACGCTGACAACTTTACGCAAGAACAGTTGCAATGTAAAGCAAGCAAGAGAGAGAGAGTAAGAGAATAGCACACCAAAAGTCTACCGGAAATTCGGCAGTTTACGAGAGAGTTTAAGTTACAGTTGTAATATAGAGCGGGAGAGAGAGTGGGAATAAAAGAGTTTTAGCAAGATTAGTGAGAGTAAAATTACACTAACAAAGCAAGGAGATTAAACAAATCTATTAGAAATGTTAAAATAACTATAACCACATACCCGTTTACTGGGGTATCTAGTCAAAAACACTAACACAACTGTTAGGCTAAGCTTTGTTAAAAAACAAACACAAGACACTTTCAAAAAATCACTGAATAAGACAAAAACTCAGAGCACAAAAGTAAACACATCTGTTCACAAGCGACTCTAAATCGATTTTATAACAATTTAAATGATTCCATGACCCTAAAATAGCGTTTGGATACAAAATTCAATGTTGTCCAAAGTCGAGGAATCTCAAGGGCTATAAAGCTTAATTTTTAACAGTTATTGTTTTAGAGAAATAAAAAAGCAAAAAAATCGAGATAAAAAAGCCCATAAGTTTAAAGCGATGGTATTTAGACATCATGTTAGGAAGGCGTACACAGTATTTCAATACACCTTTCTAACGACATATAGCATAAGCTTTAGTAGTTCACAAGTTACGGGTGTACGAAATTTTGCTATTTATAGCTGTTTTCCCGCCAGCTGACGAGTTTTTCCAAAAATGGTAGAACTAAATATTCCTACATTAAGCTGTTTAACATCTTCTAAGATTTCCAGAACCTTAAAACAGAGATTGGATACGCACAAAAAAATTTCATTGCTTAGGAAGTGTTAGATGTTCTTAACTGGTCCCATTTGTTTATTAAGAACTTTAAAAAGTGTTGTATGCCAAAAATTGAGGAATCTCAAGAGCTATGCTCTTTATGGTTGAAACCCAAATCGTAAGAGCCGTTCTTGAAAAATAAAAAAAAAGTATACAAAATCGGAATAAAAAAATTTTTTGAGCATAATTTTAGAAAGATGGTTTTTAGACAAATCATGTTAGGAATTGTACACAGTATTTCAAAACACCTTTCTAACGACATACAGCACTAGCCAGTAGCTTTTGTAGCTTACAAGTTATTGGTGTACGAAATTTAGCTATTTATAGCTGTTTTCCTGCCAAACTACCGAGTTTTCCAAAAGTGGTAGAACTAAAGTTTTTTATATAAAGATCTGTCGTCTAGAATTTTCAGGAACCTAGAATACAGTTTTGGGACAAACTGACAAATTTGCATTTTGAGAAGTCCGCCAAAATCATGTCTTGCGTATAACTATTGATCCGAGCATCGGATTTGAGCAAATGAGGTGTCATTGTGTATTTAAGTGGGAATACAACTAGGCTAATAAATTAGAGCATTTTTTTCCAACTTACCCGACAGAAATCATTTTTTACATTTTACCTTTTACTCTTTCACCGCTTGTTCGGTCCCACGGTACTTGGTGCGTATGCACAGCTGATAGCCCTGCCAACTGAAGACGAAGGTCAGGACATCTGGCAACCCTACAGAACTTGAGAGGAGAGCAGTGAGAACTAAAAGCAAGAACTATTGAAGAAGAGTGAAGTGTACACATTATAAGGTAATGAATTAAAGGCTAAACTGTCATATTTGAACTTCAGTCGTTTAATTACTCCCAAGAGCCCCTCTTACAATGACAGCCGTACAGAGCTTTTTTTCGGCACGGCGTCACAACTGAACACCGCTCTTTCTCACAAGCAAATTGATTTTTTTAAAGTCTTGGTATGCAATCCTTTTAGTTTTTGCAATACCTTTCGATTGATGTATCACTCGTAACGATCGGGTCGATTTGTATGTGCCCAAAAAAAGTGATGAATCGTAGGGAGAAACGTAATCAATGGACAATTCTAAGCAATATTGCCAAAGAAACTATGTCTTGAAAATCATCCGTATTCTTAAGCATTGGTAATAGGCCTGCATGTATTCGTTTTCGACAGCGAGCGCTGTTAAAATATACCCTTAACTTTAGAAGTTATTTTGGAAGGCGATTGGCCCCTATATTGAAAACATTTATTTTGTTCTGCCTATATATGATAATTACACGAATAAATTATATTTTACAGTAAAGACCGAATATATGTACGTGTGTAGTGATACATAATTTATTTCATACATGGCTTAACATTTGGGTAAATGTCATTAGGGAATTCAGCGAACGAAGTGTGAAAAAACTGCGAAGACAACGATTATTGCTTATGCACGCATGTCCCGCCTCAAGAAGGTCAATTTTGCGATTGAACAGGTTGATTTTCAATGATTTTAAATATTTAAACTTTTTCCCATCGATTTAAACGTAATCTGCTGCATCAGTGTAATATAATAATGTAAGTGAAAATTGAAGTTCTTTACATTGGTTTGTAACTTCGCGCGCCGATTTTACTTTTTGCTGGTGCTGCTGCTATTGACATAGATTTGAGTTCCAATAGATTATTATTAGAACGATCTAATTAGCCCATTTGAATGAAAAAAGAGTACAGATCAGTAGAAAGAAGTGCAAGCTGTCTCATTGCCAGAAATCTAGGCGCGATTTTCCACGAAGGCCACAGGACCTATGGTTGATACCTATCCTTAGTTGTATAATTATGCACACAATATAAATAGTATTGTATTTATTGAAAATAGTTAGTATATAAAATAGTTAGTCAATTAAGCTGTTTATGTATACAATTACTTACATTTTAACGAACTGATTTCCTTTGAAGTCTTTGAGATAAATTTCTCCTTTGCTTGTTATTGGCGATGAACCACTTCAAAGCCCTTCCCCTAAGCAATTTCGGCATCGCTCGGGGGATCATATCTAAGTCCAAGCCGTACGTGTTGGCGGACCATTCTACCTGTTCCAGGAACTCAAATGCTTTTACGCCCCGTCGAACCTGAACGACCATTCGCGGACCTGTTTAGGGAGCTTTGCATAGTCCGACTGGCTGGGTCTCGAGGTCAGCGCTGCTGTTTTCTATCTTGGCTTGACTCTTTCCTGTGGGCCTCTTTTTGCAATTGGTCAATGCTCAGGCTTGCCACTAGGTTGTCCCCTTCAGCGTTCGTTAACGTGATGCGTTGGCCGGCTCTTTCGCGGTACGTTGCTTCCAGCTCGGCCCAGATGTCGACGAGTTGTGGGTCGTTCTCCGTTTCTGAGTAGTTTTCCGACAGTGCCTTCCTCATGTCGTCTAGCCTGCCCTCCAGGGCGACATTGGGCTTCTGTGGTACATGGGCGAAGTCCTCCTTCTTTAGGAGGTAAATCCACTTCTTTCCATTTTTATTGTGTTGCTCTCACTGTTGGGACAATCACGTTGGGCGCCAGATGTAACGAACTGATTTTGTTTGTCTGCTCGCTACGAGATTCGTGCGGCTACCTTAGAAGATTGTGTGTTCGTCCCACCAAATTTATATGACGTGACTGCCCCGTAGATCAGTGAGAAAACACAGGGTTCGAATGGTCTCGTGTTATTAATACAGCGGGTGTGTGGCTGGGCTGGTCTAGGTATCTCCTTGCTCTGGTTCAGGCTGCTGATGTTCCTCGTCCTGGCTCGTCAACGCAGTTACTTGACGACCGCTGGCTCCTGTATGTCGGGATGCTCGTAGTGGCACGCCTCTGCTCGCTTGCCGACGCGCTGCCTCGGGGTCGCTTGTCGCGTCTTAGACTCGCATAGAGTTCGTCCTTGCGGGCTTAGGGAAGCGTCACCGTTCTACGACTAGGGTGAACAAGCCTTGCTCTCCTGGGCAACGCCTTTCGAGGCAATACCTGTCCCTTGCTCTGTCCCGGACGGTCCCGCTAGGTTCTTCCTCAGATCGCGCTGACAGTCAAGGCTAACGCCAGGAAGCTGCCTAGCCGTTCACTTTCCTTTACGCTTAGCGTAGACGAACGTTCCACCCGTCCATCTTAATGCTTGACGTCCGCGACGCTCCTGCGTTCCCCAATGAGCTCCGCGCGGCGATGGTGACGTGGCTGCTGGTGATGTCTGCTGGCGTCGCTGCCGATGTCCTCTGCGCTGTTTCTGGTCTTGCGTGTCCTTGGACAACTGCAGTTCCGGGACTTTCCGAACCGCTGGGCCTCTCCAGGACAACGCCTCTTGAATGCCTTAACGGGTCGATCGCTCGCCCTTCCTGACTGGTATTTTGGCGTTTCTGGCACTCGGGGCTTTGGGCACTTTCTGTTCGGGGACTTCGCCGGTAATCGCAGGGCTCTCCAGGACAACGCCTCTTGAAACCACAAATCTATCCACCGCTCGTCCTTCGCGCAGGGTCGTAGACATCTTTCCCCAGGAGCTCACAGTTCCTCGTCGCAGGTCTCTTGCGCTTGGCTCTGAAAGACCCGCCGGGCAATTCGGCACGGTGTGGTCGTGACAAAGTTGGAAACCAAACGCCTTGACTTAGCCGTGTGATGCCTTTCGGACCTCAGCCACTTGTGTCTTAATTCGGAGATTCCTGATGTCCCAATCCCGAACGTCTCGATGTGGCGATCTTACTCCTTGTATGCTTCCCACGGCGCTGCTTCCGACGACTCGCCTTGTTGTGGCTCCCTCTTAGATTACTTGGTTGGCTGACTGTTCACTTTGGTATCTTGATTGATCTTGATGGTTTGACTCCTCGTGATCGACTGATCCTGCTACCAGCGCTGGGCCCACTTATATAGGGCTCCTGGTACCATTAATTCTTGGCATCTGCGCACGGCACCGCTTCAGGGTCAAAGTCCGCGGTTTTACCGTTCCACCTTTCGCCCTGTGCACATGGCCCCACACTAGGGTGCTAAGCGCGGCGAACTACCGTTTACCCTTCGCTCTTTCTCTCCAAGCTCTCTTTCCTCGGACTCTCCAAACGCTCTTGGACTGAATTCTCCAAGCTCTCTTGAACTGAATGCTCCAAACTCTCTTGAACTGGATTCTCCAAACTCTCTCTTCCCGCAGTGCCGTTACTACATCTGACAGTCTGACATCTGTTGGTGCTGCTGCTGAGATTTGTGGGGAGTTATTCAACTCCTCACAACCTGTTCGTATACTATCTTCTGCTCTGTATAAGCTATACGGCGAGCATTCTGAAATACTGGCGATATGTCGGTAAGCAAAATTTTCATCTCGACTGAGCAATGAACGTTTCTGTTCTATTATGCGCTTCATAACACTTCGGTGTAGTTGTGGTAAATGCGACAACTCCACATCAAGCTTACTCCCTATTTACTCTAAGGTTATCATGCACAAACTCTGAAACTCATAAAATATTTCTATGCATGAGCTTTTGTCTTCACTTTTTGGATGTTCGATTTGGGTCGTTGACATCTGACTGTCTGATTTGCGAGTCCTGAAGACGTAAACGTGCTTATTAGCTTCGACTTGCCATCTGCCTATACAAGGATTGTGGTTTTTTCCTTCTTTGGTACCATTTTGACCTGTCACTTGGCCGCTCTGTCCTGGATTGTTGCACCTGAAACATTTATTGTTTCTTTTTGGACAATCTTTCTTCACGTGAGACTCGTCTCCCCAGTTAAAACATTTCTTCACCTTCTCAACTACTTTGACCGTTGAAATGAGTGTCATACCTGACTTGCTCTGTAGAGCCTCGTAACTTCGGATGTGCCCCGATCTGAACTTTTAACTGGCTCATAGTCTTGGCTTGCTATAGTAAGAATTAATTTACCTTAGGGTTTGAAATGTCTTCGGCAAAGTATTTAATTGGGCTTTCATCATCTAATTGTATTGGTTTTGCTAATTCCATAAAAGCGAACAGGTACTCGTGCAACGATTCGGTCTTCTTCTGCTGTCGTTAGCCAATTCTACGATGAACCTCTGCCGATGATACCGTCATACCGAACTCATCGAGCAGTTTTTTAAAGACCTCCAAGTAATTGTTTAGCTTATCTCATCATTTTCATCAGATTCCAAACCATAGTGAGCAATTAGTCTGTTTTGTAATTCAGACTTGTTACCATTTCTGTTTAATCCTAATTCTGTCAATTTGCCCCGTAAATCTGCCACGTGCAGTGCCAAAATCTCTTCCCTGTTCATTTTTCCTTAAATATAATTATATAGATAAAGAATAGAATATACGTTAAATATCAAATAAATTGCCTTGCTGCCTTACCAACACCGCTCCAGAATGACCAACTCGCTCCAGAATTTCTTTTCACGTCGCGTCACCAATACTGCTCCAGAGTGGTCTTCTCGCTGATCACCAACACCTTTTCAGCTCTTCGACTCCTTCTCTTACAGCCCTTTTCTTGCCTCCCCTGATGCACAACTCCTGCGATCCGATGGCTACCTAAACTGCTCCACGCCTTGCTCTTTGTCCAGATGACTCCGCCAACGATCCTGCCTCTTGCTGGTTGACGTCCAGATTTGTACTCGCCGTTCAATCGCCTTCTATGTTGCCTATGTCCATCGTCTGTGCGTCGGTTTCTCTTCCACTTCTTTTTCGACGTAGCAAAAGAATTTCGCAATTTTAACCAAATTTGCAACTCTGGGATATCCTTTTCGCACACGCTGCTTTCTGATTGCGCATCACAATTATTATGATAATATTTATAATACTATGAATATTTTAGTCACCTATTGATAAACTTTCAGTTGTGACTTTCTTAAATTAAATTGTGTCAACTTGCATCTGCAGCGAACGCGACCTTGGCACCGACTGCCTTTCGTTGAATTTTAACTCGCTTCATTTCCTTGTGTTCTCGATCGTTTTCTTCTAGAAACGGCGACCACTCCTTGATAATCTTTCCATTTGCTCTTCTGGTTTTCTGATTCCTACATACATATGCATGAACAATGTACATTGTACAATATATAGCCCTTAGTATTTAACGAGGACGATAACACTAGCTAAAAACATAAGCATACAAACAAAGATTTACTTCTATCAGACGAGACCTCTACGTTTCAACCCTTTTTATACCCTTGCAGAGGGTATAATGATTTCAGTCAGAAGTTTGTAACCAAGTGAAGGAAACGTTTCTGACCCCATAAAGTATATATAGTCTTGATCAGCCTTACTAGACGTGTCGATTTAGCTATGTCCGTCTGTCCGTCCGTTTCTACGCAAACTTGTCCCTCAGTTTTGAAGCTATCGGGCTGAAACTTTCCCAAAAGTCTTATATCTTTTGCAGGTAGTATATAAGTCGGAACCAGCCTTATCGGACACCTATATCTTATAGCTCCCATAGGAATAATCGGGAAAAAAATGTAAAAAAAATTATATCTTTGGTGTTTTTATACCCTTGCAGAGGGTATAATGATTTCAGTCAGAAGTTTGCAACACAGTGATGGATACGTTTCCGACCCCATAAAGTATATATATTCTTGATCAGCATCACTTGACGTGTCGATCTAGCCATGTCCGTCTATCCGTCTGTCCATCCGTTTCTACGCAAACTAATCTCTCAGTTTTAAAGATATCGGGCTGAAACTTTCCCAAAAGTCTTATATCTTTTGCAGGTACTATATAAGTCGGAGCTATCTTACAGCTCCCATAGGAATATTCGGAAAAAAATGTAAAAAAATTATATCTTTGTTGTTTTTAAACATATAACCTCCTTAGCTTAGAAATAACATTTTCTAATTGGTTCTACATTTCGAATTAAATTTTATCAAAATCGGAAGACTATATCATATAGCTGCCATAGGAACGATCGTAAAATTGGTGGGAAAATAATATGAAACTAATTAAGCTTCGGTGTTTTTTAACATAAAACCTCCTAAGCTTGGAAATAACTTTTTTTTTTAATTTGCTTTGAATATCGAATTAAATTTTATCAAAATCGGACGACTGTATCATATAGCTAAAGGAACGATCGGAAAATTGGTGGCAAAAATAATATGAAACAAATTATAGCTTCGGTTTTCTTTATTCCCGTTACTCGTAGAGTAAAAGGGTATACTAGATTCGTCGGAAAGTATGTAATAGGCAGAAGGAAGCGTTTCCGGCACCATAAAGTATATATATTCTTCATCAGGATCACTAGCCTAGTCGATTTAGCCATGTCCGTTTGTCCGTCTGTCTGTCTGTCCGGATGAACGCTGAGATCTCGGAAACTATAAGAGCTAGGCTATTGAGATTTGGCATGCAGATTCATGAGCTTCTTACACAGCGCAAGTTTGTTTCAGAAGAGTGCCACGCCCACAAACCGCCCAAAACTGTGGCTCCAGTTTTGGTGCTAGAATACAAATTTTAACTGAAATGTATTGTTCTCATCAACACCTATCGAATGACTCAAAAAAAGTTTGCCACGCCCACTTTAACGCCCACAAACCGCCCACAAACTTCAAAAATTCGTAAATATGAACGCGGATATCTCGGAAAATATCGAAGATGGATAAATGGGATTTCAGATTTGGATTTCGTAGGCTTGAGCGCAGCGCATGTTTGTTACGCGAATATGCCACGCCCACTCTAACGCCCTCAAACCGCCCAAGCCTGTGGCGCCCACAATTTTCATGCTAGATAAAAAATTTTAACTTTAATGTATTGGTCTCGTCAATACCTATCGATTGATCAAAAAAAAATTTGCCACGCCCACTCTAACGCCCACATCGCTTAAATCTGTCTACCGCCGGTAGGTGTCGCATTTCAATCTCGCTTTGCTGCTTGCATATCTCCATTTTCCTTTGGTCCCTTTAGCTGAGTAACGGGTATCTGATAGTCGAGGTACTCGACTATAGCGTTCTTCCTTGTTTTTTTTAATTTATAAAAATTATAACCAACGAGAGGAATAAGAGAAAATTTGCCGGGTCTGTAATTCTGGAATTTGAATTTTTCACAATTCTCAACTTTTACTTTGCTAAACTCAAATTGGTGCTCACTACGACGAGATGTAGGGGAAGTTTTCTATTCAAAAACCAGGTCGCCGAAAAATATTTATTTGATTTAGATCCAAAGCGATTCACTTATGTATGTACAGTTCGAAATATGTTTGTATGGATGTACGTATACATCAGAATTATAATCGTTAGTGCATGCAAGTTTTATTTATTTCTTGGTTAGAATGATCTTGTAATGATCTACCGAATTTTTTCACACGAATGCAAAAAGTTGAAAGATGGGCCAAAACACCATTTTTGACACGCCAAAGATTAACTTTCAACTTTTAGCATTCTGAAACTGTGGGGACGATTCACATCCGTCGGAAACTTCCCTGTTTAAATCCATTAGATTTCCAACAACAAAAACGGTCCAGCAGCGGCGATGAAACCCAACAACTGCAACTAAACAGCGTTGAAAACTTTTCCACCAGCAACAATTTACCAACAACTTCAATGATTTTACGCAAGCCGGCTCGATATGTGTTTGTTATTTGTTAACTTGTTTCACCAAAAAAATCGCTACAAATCACTACAAATCACGTCGGGGTCACCATGAAAACTTAATACTATTCTGTATTAAGGAAAAAACGCGAAAACTTGTGATCCGGGATTTATTTGATGTAACAACTGAACTTTAACGGGGCGAATTCGCGAGAGCGAAGAAAGCTTGCACATATTCGTCGTTGTATGTTGTCTTAATATTGACTTTTGAACATGAAAAGTGTGGCATTTAACAAGCGGATGTTGTTGGCATTGGCATTTAAATATTAAAGATAAATATACTTGTATATAAAATAATATAAATAAATTATATTGAAATACAGTATTAATAAACACAAATAATATCCGCGAAATATATTATATATAATAATAATAATAATATATTATTATAATAATAATAATTAATTAATTAATAATTTAAACTAAGACTGTATAGTTTTTATTGATTGATTGAAGATTTCTTATTTTAGCGTAAGTTTTAAGTTGACAAATTTAGCACAAAGAAAAAGAAAGAAAATGGTTTAAGAATGGTTGAAAAATAAAAATGATTATAAAATAAGTTTCAGGAGCATCTTCCAAAAACCAGAGTGATAGTAGTGGAGGATGCTTCTACACCATTTATATAAAACTCTAGTGAATGTATCAATTCAGTTATCTTAGTAGCTAGAAGCAATAAATCCAGCACTCCGGTTACCGAACTGTTAGCTAGGGGTCAGGTAAATTTGTATGACCAGGGCCACAGTGGTCCACGCATGTTTTTTTGTTGCAAATGCAAATATTTTAGCACTAAGATAAACAGGGAAGGCCGCTATAGTCGAGTGTATCGACTTTCAGATAACCATTACTCAGCTAAAGGGAGCAAAAGGCAGATGGAGAAATACAAGCAGCAAAGCGAGATTCTTAATAGCCACCTTTCTGCGATTTTTGTATATGGACCTGTGGGTGGCAGACAGTTTTAAGCGTAATGGGCGTTTGTATGCGTTAGAGTGGGTGTGGCAAACTTATTTTTAGGTCAATCGATAGGTAACGACGAGAGTATTACATTTCAGTTCATATTTGTATTCTATCTTCAAAAATCTCAACTCACTAGCTCTTATAGTTTCCAAGATCACAGCGTTCGCACGGACAGACTGACAGGCGATAAAACGGACATGGCAAGATCGACCCAACAAGAATATATATATGATCCTGATCAAGAATATATATATCTTATAAGGTCGGAAACGCTTTCTTCTACCTGTTACGTACTTTTCCCCGAAACAATATACTTTTTTACTCTACAAGTAAAGGGTATACAAATTGCCTTTACTTATATGAAAAAACTAAAAATCTTTATTTAAAGGGTATCCAAAATATTAAAGTGGTAAGCATTTCAATGTTTAAATTGTACATGTCCTAGACGTTTATTCCAAAAAATGTGAATGGTATCCCGAATAGTTAAGCAGGAATTGAGCAGACGGGGCGTCGGAGCACTGAGAGCCCGAGATCCAGTTACGGAGAACGTCGCAGAGAAAGGACATCGCAATGGAAGGACATTGCAGAGCAAGGACATCGCCGTCAGCGCCGAGCACGTTGAACGAAATATCACCAGGGGATACCGCTTCAGGTAGGAATGTAACAGCCTATCGTTACTGCTGGCGTAAGCCGGACGGTTACCCGTAGCGTCTGAGAAACCGAGTGAGCGTCTGGCGAGACCGGCCGGGAAAGAACAAGAGACAGTTGGCTGTGGCTGGCAGGGCGGTTGTCTAAGAAGCTCAGCGCCAACAGCCCAACTCCTCGTCATCTCTTGCGAGTGACGTCAGAAGTACCCGGAGCAGCGGAGGCGACCGAGAGCGGAGAATCACGGGAAGCATCAGCGCAGAAGCACCAGCAAGAGATACAATAATCTTTGTAATCCAGAGCCGTAAATAAACGCCTCTTAACTGTTGTTACTGTTAATTGTTAACTGGGCGGTCACGTTTACTATAAATTTAGTCGGGCGAACACACAAATCTATAGAGATTGGAATTTCGTAGAGAGCATATACGGAAAAACAGTTCGTTACAAGGCTTTTTATGCAATCAAATTATAACTAATTCCTACCCTTTCCGTAAAAATCGGTTTTGCTTGCGATGAAATTCCTAATTTAATCAGACTCTTTGGGGTCTGTTCTCCTTTTGTGTCACATTTTGTGCCACAGACCAGACAATGCTTCGAATGTGGACGTTTGGAACTCACTCTGAGTCGCTGTAGAGCACTGAAAAAAATGTTTAGCTTGTGGAAAGTAAGTTGGTTGTCAGGTGGGTTACAATGGTATGGATTTCATTTTATGCAAAAAAACCGGGTATTGTTCATGTAACATGGGAGCCAGAGGGAGGTGTTGATATACACCTACCCCCGACAGCAGACAGATTTAATCGTTATGGGCGTTTGTGGGCGTCAGAGTGGGCAATCTATACATATATTGGCGAAACAAAAATATATCACCAACAATTTTAGCAGCCACACTGTTTGTGTCAGTGGCACTTTGGCGTGACATCTAAGTCTGAAGTCACAACTCTCTAGCTTTGATAGTTTCCGAGATATAAGCGTTCGAATGGACGATTTTTTGAAATTCGTAAGCGGTTTGTGCGCTTTAGAGTGGGAGTGGCAACATATTTTTAAGTCGATAGATAGGTATTGATAAGAGCAATAAATTTCAGTTAACATTTGAAGAAGAGATAGAAGCATCCTTCGGCATTTTTTCCACCATCATACATTCGATATTGCATAAACATCCGGCCCTTAAACATGGTCGTTCTTGTTGGATACCGCACAATATGACAATCCCTCGAAAAACGGACCAAAGAAGAATGATCATTGTGCACCATGACAATGTGAGCTCTCACAAATCAGCTCAAGCCAACGCCTTTTTGACTGGACAAAACGTCTAATTAATGGGTCATCCGCCGTACAGCCGTGACTTCTTTATGTTCCCGAACATCACCACACCAAAAGATGCTGTTGAAGCGTTAAGAAATCACTTTTTGGAGTAGTCTCAATCCCAGTGGACAGATTGCTTCGACAGTTGGTTTAAACGCATGCATAAGGGTATAAATCTTGCTGGAGAGCACCTTAAAAAACAATAAAAATAGAAACATTGAAAATAATGTAATGAAATTACTTCAACAATTTCCCCAAGCCAAAGTACTCATGACCGATATTGAACCGAGCTTTTTCACGGCCCAATTTGAATCTTTTGCACAAAGGTGCGGATTATCTTTACATTACGCAGACCCAAAACACGGCACCTCAAACGGACCGGTTGAAAGGGCACATTCGACATTAACAGAAAAAGCTCGCTGCTTAAAAGAATAATTTACTCTAACCGATTATTCTGAAATCGTTATAAGAGAGGCTCAGGAATATAATCGAGTATTCATTCCACAACGAATCAAAAACCTTTTGGCATTCTTTATAATAAAATCGACCACGATAATATTCCTCAATTACTGAAAAAAAACTCAAGAGAAAATGTTAGAAACACATAATGAAAACAGAAAAAAAAGAATATCATGTAGGACGAGTAGTTTATGAAAAGAAATATGGGGAAAGAAATAAACTTAAGCTAAGGTATAAAAACCAAGTAGGTCAGGAAGCTATGCCTAATAAAAAATTAATTTATATTAGAAACAGAATTATACGCAAAGATAATATTAAGGATAAACAAATTATTTTTGTAAACTTACAGAAAATGCTTACCCTTATACCTCTTTTATCTTTTATATTGGCCAGATCAAAAATAATTGATTGCTCAAACCATGCATTTTTTCTGTTCAAGGAAAACAAGGATGTTCATACTTACGAATCATACAACGATTTGTTCCACGTAACTAATTTAAGTTTTAATAAAGAAATAATAAACATTGAATCAAATAATATAAAAAGGGATTCTATTAGGAGGTCAAAATGGGAAATTAAATACGACATCAAAGTTATCGAATTGATTTTGTCACAGATAATATCAATTAGATCAAAAAGGGGAATAAATGAATGAGGCACTGTGTGGAAATGGTTATCTAGAACTTCGGATCACGGTGATTTCATAAAGGTACAAAATAAAATCAATGACCTAATTGAAAATAATAATAAACAAATTATTATCAGTTACAAACTGTGCTAAGAAATAAAAAGAAGACTTAAAAAAAGTTTTTATTGATCAAGATCTACCATTAAAAAAACATCTTACGATTATTGACATTTGACGAAAAAAATTTAATTGATACACACTGGCAAAAATTAATGTTTTAATACAAAAATTTTAAATTATAAAAATTTTTAAGAAATATTAAAACACGAACAAAAGCTAGTAATTATCGCTGACTTAATGGATATCTCTGTATTGAAAATCGCGATGCACAATAAACTTTTATTAATTTGTATAAATACCCAATAATAAAAAACAGATGCGAAATATATGACGCTAGAGCCATTTCCCAAACCGATGGAAAATATTAATAAGTAATCAAGTCGCAAATGCGCAAATACATACGTATTATGAAATGCCCACATTTAATAATTATTGCACTTTAAATTTGGAAAAAACTTGTTTTACCCGATTATTAAACGGTAAGAAATCAATTTGTAAAAAAAGAAGAGAGAAAAATAAAAGAATAGACATTATCCAAGTTGGTGCCATTCATACAAATGGTAAAAATATTGTCAGCAACTCCGAATTTAACGGGTCATTCCTAACAACCCGAACTTCCTTTACAAGATTGTGACTGGTGACGAAACGTGGTGTTTTTAATATGATCCCGAATCGAAACGCCAGAGTGCTGAATGGAAGCCGCTAGACGACCCGAAACCCGAAAAATCGGGCCTGGAGAAGTCAAAAGTGAAGACATTGCTGATTTGTTATGATTCCAGGGGTATTGTCCACAAAGAATTTGTTCCACGCAGCCAAAACGTTAATGCGGTATTCTATCTTGGAGTTTTGACGTGTTCGGCCCGAATATCGCGAAGATGGAAGTTGGCGTTTGTTGCACAATAATGCGCCGTCTCATCGATCGACGCTTGTGTCCGACTATTTGACCAAAAATCACAATTTAACCATCAACCACTCCCCGTATTGATCTGATATGGCACCGTGCGACTTCTACCTTTTCGGAAAAATGGATTTGCCGATGAAAGGAAGGCGTTATGCAGACGTAGAGGCCTTTCAAAAGGCTTGCACCGGCATACTGGCGGTCATACCGTGCAACGACCTAAAACACTCGTTCGACATGCTGTTGGACCGTGCAAAACTCTGTATTAAAGCAGAAGGAGACTATTTTGAATAAAATAAATTGATTTTGGCGAAGAAACTATTTGTTCTGTCTTTTTTAAAAAGTCCTGTTTACTTTGGAACTCACCTTGTATAAACATTTTAAGTCCATAAATTAAAATTAATAGTTACAAAGTATTTTTTTCATTATTAATTTGTATTATTGTATATTTCAATTCTTTACTTATTGTTAAATACAAAAATATATTTTTAACCAAAAACAAACGGCCAGAACTAGAAAAACCTATTAAAGATGGAGAATTTTTTGCAGAATTAAGAGATCGCTTAAATGAAATTCATAATGAATCGGGACGATCCATTTTAGAAGGGGGAGAGTTATCCAACTCATGAAACATATGAAATTAATAAACAATTTTTGAAATTTAATCTCAGCGATGTTGCCTTTTCCTTCAGCTATATTCCCTTTGCCTTTGTTTTAGATTCTGCCCTTACCCATTAAGCCCGAGGGCACCGCTTGGCTGTTCTAAGATAAATAAACCAATCGTAAAGCAAACACAAGCTTGCGCTTGAATCCCAATCTGTCACGATCGAAGCCCAAACTTTTGCGTTCCAACTTTCAAACAAATTGCATCGGTCAGCATTTCATTTGTAACAAACTGATTTTGTCGGTCTGCTCGCTACGAGACGCGTGCGGCTAGCTCAGAAGATTGTGTGTTCGTTCCACCAATTTTTTATGACGTGACTGCCCCGTAGATCAAATGAAAAAACACAGGGTTCGAATGGTAACAGTGGGTCTTACTATTAATTTTTGTTATTAACACAGCGGGTGTGTGGCTGGGCTGGCCTCGGTATCTCCTTGCTCTGATTCTACAGGCTGCTCATGTTCCTCGACCTGGCTTGTCGACGCGCTGACTTGATGACCGCTGGCTCCTGTGTCTCGGGATGCTCGTAATGGCCGCCTCTGCTCGCTTGCCGACGCGCTGCCTCGGGGTCGCTTGTCGCGCCTTGGACTCGCAGAGAGTTCGGCCTTGCGGGCTTAGGGAAGCGTTACCGTTCTCAGACTAGGGTGAACAAGCCTTGCTCTCCAGGTCAACGCCTTTCGAGGCAATACCTGTCCCTTGCTCTATCGCGGACGGTCCCCCTAGGATCTTGCTCAGATCGCGCTGACAGTCAAGGCTAACGCAGACGAACGTTCCACCCGGCTTCACCCTAATGCTTGACGTCCGTGACGTTCCTGCGCTCCCGAATGAGCTCCGTGCGGCGATGGTGACGTGGCTTCCGGTGATGTCTGCTGGCGTCGCTGCCGATGTCCTCTGCGCTGTTTCTTGGGAAACAGCCGTTCCGGGACTTGCCGGACCGCTGGGCTTCTCCAGGACAACGCCTCTTGAATGCCTCAACGGGTCGATCGCTCGCCCTTACTGACTGGTAGCTTGGCGTTTCTGGCACTCGGGGTTTTGGGCAGTTGCTGTTCGGGGATTTCGCCGGTAATCGCAGGGCTCTAAAGGACAACGCCTCTTAAAACCACGAACCGATACAGCGCGCCAGGTCCTGCTTGGTCGGGCAAGGTAAACTGGGTCTTGAACAACTTTCCCCCCCGAGCTCACTGTTCCTCGTCGCAGGCCTCTTTCGCTTGACTCTGATAGACCCGCCGCGCGATTCGCCAGGGTGTGGTCGTGACAATGTTGGAAACCAAACGCCTTGACTTAGCCGTGTGTCCCAATTCGGAGATTCCTAATGTCCCAATCCCGAATCCCAACGTAGCGATCTTGTTCCTTGTAGGCTTCCCACGGCGCTGCTTCCGACGACTCGCCTTAGTGTGGCTCCCTCGTAGATAACTGACGGTTCACTTTGGTATTTTAACTGATCTTGATGGTTTGACTCCTCGTGATCGACTGATCCAGCTGCCAGCGCTCTGCGGCCTTATATAGGGCCTCCGGGAACCGTTATTTCCCTTTTGCGCACGGCCCGCTGGATCTCTCCACTCCGGGTCCAAAGTCCGTGCCTCCTGGTTGACCCACTTGTCCTTCACTCTGCCCCCTTGGTCCGCCCCTTGGTCTCCAAACTCTCTCATACTCCATCCTTGGTCTATAAACTCTCCTATTCTCCATCATTGGTCTCCAAACTCTCTTCTTATCCAACCGCTCCTTGCCGCATCGTTACTACGCGAATTCGCCACGTATTTTCAATTGGGTTTTAAACAAATTCTACAATGTATTTAAGATATTAAGGATACAGTGTGTACTGGAAATGTGATCATACTTCAACTCCCTCCCTTCAAAAAATAACGTAATATTATGAAGTTGGGTTTTTATTTATGTATGGCCATACTAAAAGTGTCTATTCTATAAAGAGTTTTAATCTATCCCTTCGAACTGTTTGTTTCTTATTTTTGTTATTGGAGACTATAATATTTTCCCTTTCTCCAATTTCCGTTACGATATACGAACCTGTAATCATATAATTCCCTACTCTTTTTCCTATTCTCTTCTATTATTATGCCAGCTCCTTAATATACTACTTCTAACCTGTGTTTACTTCCTTTCGCGTAGTCTTCTATGTTATGTTATGTTGAAACAGAATACAAAATATTGAAGCCATACGTCCCAATCACCTTTATCAACCGATATATAATGTCTAAATATAATGTCTTTTGACCTTGACCAAGGTTTTTGTTATACCGGTGTGTTCCCGTGTATAGGTGCATTGAGAAATGTAGACAGATTAGCTTTTTTTTTTTGGTTTTCAATTAGGGTAACCGAGCTGAGAAGCGCTACTCTCAATGAATTCAGTATTTTATTGCCCATTTCTTTAAAATTATCATTTGAAACTTGTTCAAAGATATTTTCCGACGGTGTCTTTTTAAGTTGACTGGTTTTATGTATTCCGCCTTGCACCTCAAGCCTTTGGAAAAACTGACCTAAGTCGAAAATTACATTAGTATATAAATCGCTTACATCATCTTGCAGTAATTATACCCGTTACTCGTAGAGTAAAAGGGTATACTAGATTCGTCGGAAAGTATGTAACAGGCAGAAGGAAGCGTTTCCGACCCCATAAAGTATGTATATTCTTGATCAGGATCACTAGCCGAGTCGATCTAGCCATGTCCGTCTGTCCGGATGAACGCTGAGATCTCGGAAACTATGAGAGCTAGGCTATTGAGATTTGGCGTGCAGATTCCTGAGCTTCTTACGCAGCGCAAGTTTGTTTTAGTAGAGTGCAACGCCCACTCTTACGTCCACAAACCGCTCAAAACTGTGGCTCCTACAGTTTTGATGCTAGAATAAAGATTTTAACTGAAATGTATTGTTCTCATCAAAAAGTTTGCCACGCCTACTTTATCGACCACAAGCCGCCCACAAACTTCAAAAAATCGTAAATATGAACGTGGATATCTCGTAAACTAATAAAAATAGAGAATTGGGATCTCAGATTGAGATTCCGTAGCCTTGTACGAAGCGCAAATTTGTAATGCGAATATGCCACGCCCACTCTTACGCCCACAAACCGCACAAGCCTGTGGCGCTTAGGAGTTTTGGAACCCAAGCTATTAATTTGTTTTATTTATTTGTTCTATTTATTTGTTAACGGATAATTCTACGTTGGCGTCCTCAGGATTTTGTGATCCCAAGGTTTTCATTATATTGTTGATTTTTTCAACACATCGATTCGGCTTAAATTCCTTTTTGCTCATTCAAGTATTTATTCATAATTGTGGGAATAGGTTTGGCACCCTTGTCAGCTGAACCCACCACAGATGAACAGCACTACTAATTACACCAGTTTACAAAAAAAAATTGATGAAATACGCCTTCAAGGAAACCGCATTCTATTACCTGTAAAATGAGTCTTTGATGACCGTATTCGGTTTATCAGAACTTGAGTTAAAAAATAAAAAAGTCCAAAAAACGTTTTTTACACTTAAAAAAAATGGTACCATAGACAAAATTTTAAGTGCCCTTTTCTTAATCAGGGAGATGTACCTTACCGGAAAACAAAGTTTTCCTTGAAGGCGTATTTCATCGATTTTTTTTCGTAAACTGGTGTTATTGGCGAGGTGAAAAAGGAAGTCTTGGGCGAGCACTTAGAACGAGAGAGACGAATAAGAAAGACGTGAAATATATACGAAGTAAAAGAACGACGCGAGTAATAATCAAAAAACGCTGTGAAAGTACCTATTAAATACCTAAAACTATATTCATTTAAATCAGAAAAACCAACCCCACAAATATGGGGGCTCAACCTACGTGAAAAGTAAAACGACGAAAAACGTGCTTGAGAAAAGATTTTCAATGACGAAAACTGTGGAAAACGAGGAAAAGCTTAAAAACGACGTACGAGTGTGTGAAAACGACGCTACAACCACCACTGTGATCTGCCATATACATATATAACGACGCATATGTGTATATAAACGACGGGCAGAGAACGTGAGTGAGAACGACGAATACGAGTGTAAGTAAGAACAACGAGTACGAGCGAACATTTACAAAAACTGTTTCTGCAAACATGTCCAGTCTAGCTGATTTTGAGTCGGTTTTTCAAGCCTTGAAATCTGAAAATAAAAAGAATGTTGACCTGCTGCACAAGTTTGTATACGAAAATGACGGCGATCCGCATAAACGAAAGCGACTACGGGGTTTCGACTGATTTGACTTTTTGGAATCTGATGAGCTCTTCAACCAGAAAATGTCTTACGTTGCGCAAAATTTATCAAACAGCGACCTTGGCATAATTTGCAACATTTTGGGCTTGCAAAACGACAAAAGTGATCTCAAACTTCATATGTTCCGAAATTTGGGCGCAGGAAAACTGCTGGAAGATGCAGATGAAGAGGACTCCGAAGATGATGAAATAGACGAACGAGAAGAGAATGACGAAGATAACGACGAGAAAAGTTCCAACGGCGAAGGCGACGAGTTTCGCTCTGTGCGAAGCAACACAAAGATGCAGAAAAAACTGAAAAACGCACGTGCTGGCACAGTGGCGTCCAACAATATCGATTCCGCCTCTGTACAAAGTTTCGCTGTGAATTCTCCGCGTTTTTCTGTAAACTTCCGCGATATGGAAGACTCTATTCGGCCGTTCAGTGAAGATGACACCCTTGCAGTTGAGGTTTGGATTTCCGATTTCGAGGACATGGCTTCCATTATGTATTGGGATGACCTGCAAAAACTCATCTTCGCGATGTTAAAAAACGCGTTGATCAAAGAGTTCAAAGTCGAAGTAAATAGTGCTCAATTGTATAAGTTGCTATCCGAAAAGAAAATCAAAAACAATGAAAGTGTTAGAGAATATCATCTCAAAATGAAAGAAATTGCTTCTCGTGGCAGTGTAGACAACTGATGATTGATGGCATCAATGATTTAAGTGTTAACAAATCGATTTTGTACAATGCCAAAGACTTGAAGGAGTTAACGGAAAAATTGAATTGCTACGAGAAAATTAGCGAGAAATCCGGAAAGCCTAAAAACGGTTGAAACTCCGAAAAATACGCGCAAAGTATCCGATGAAAAACTTTCGATGTGTAAATACATTTATATTAAAAGCAACAAGTACACAGCCCTTTTAGGCACAGGCAGCAAATACAACATTGTAAGTGAAACAACGTACGTAAACTTGAACAAGCCAAAACTGAGTGCTGTGAACATTTTTCTTGTCGGTTTCGGGAACAACAACCGTGTAAAGCCATTCGGTTCTTATAAAGAAGAATTCGAATTGACGATCAAGTGTTTGAAGAAAATTTTCTTGTTGCCTCATCTGACTTTCTAGACGTGCAAGTTGTGTTAGGTGCCGAACTTTGTAACAACGCTGAAATAAGAATAAATCGTGACGGAATAAAAATACAAAGCCAGGAAAAGCATGCCGAAAATGATTAGGTGCACTAATGAAAATCAACGCGAGTGCAACAACTGAGGCAAAACGCGAAGTTTACGATCTAATTAAAAACTATAAGCCAAGTGTACAAAAACAAAAAACGTTTCAATGCGTATCTTTTTAAAGGACGACACTCCCGTACATTCGCGCCCGCGTAGATTAGCGTTTTCCGAGCGGTGTATTATAGACGATCAAATCAAACAATGGCTCAACGACGGAATCATCGAGCATTCTGAGTCCGAGTACAGCAGTCCGGTAGTCCTGGTAAAGAAACGCGATAACACACCTCGACTCTGCATTGACTACAGGTAATAGTACAAGGTATTAGTACGAGATATGTTCCCTTGATCGAAGACCAATTAGACCGTCTGCAAGATGCCCATGTATTCAGCACGCTGGACCTCAAAAACATTTTTCCACGTTTATGTCGATGAAGAAAGCCGCAAGTTCACATCCTTTGTAACTCACAATGGCCAGTACTAGTTCCTGAAAGTCCCTTTTGGCGTCACAAATTCTCCAGGCGTATTTCAAAGGCACGTTAACGCCATTTTCCGAGACTTAACCTGATCTGATATTGCGATTCCCTACGTCGACGATATCATTGTCCCAGCTGCAGACGAAGGCGAAGCAGTAGCTAATCTCAAGACAGTCGTCAAGTGATGTGAGGAGTATGGTTTAGTCAACCTTAAGAAATGCTGCTTCCTAAAAAAGAAAATCGAGTTTCTAGGCTATCGTATTGAAAACCAATCGATCAGCATCACAGACGACAAGACGAAAACTGTGACGAAGTTTCCTCTCCCGACAAACCAGAAGCAATTATAAAGCTTTCTGGTTGGATATTTTCGCAAATTCATCCTGAGCTTTTCGATCATAGCCAAACCTTTGACCGATCTTATAAAGCATGACGCCAAGTTTTGTTTTTCTGGCAGAAAGATTGACGATTTTAACAAGCTTAAGAGAAACACGAAACAGAACTTCATACAGATGCTTCAATTGATGGTTTTGGGGCAGTTTTACTCAAAAAATCTCCTAAGGATAACCAAGTTCATCCAGTGTATTACAGGAGTAAGAAAACTACAGACGCAGAAAGAAAGTTTTCTAGCTACGAGTTATAGATCCTGGCAGTGGTAGAAGCTTTCCGAAATTTCCGAGTACATATGTTGGGTATGCATTTCAAGCTGATCAGCGATGGCAGTGCTTTCACGAAGACGATTGAGAAAAGAGATGTCTGCACTAGAGTCGCACGTTGGATCCTCGAACTTCATGAGTTTGACTTTGAAGTCGAGCACAGATCAGGCACACGCATACCATGCTGATGCTCTAGGCTGTTACTCTGTATTGATGATCTCCGACGAAAGTTTGCACAGCAAATTGAAGTGTGTTCAATCGCAGGACGAGGAATTAAAAGCCATAATAGACATCCTTGCTGAAAAATATATCCACAACAATTTCTTTTTACGATCTGGATTGCTGTACAAATTGGTGAACGACGACGAGCTTATAGTTGTACAACCGATCTTTCAACGTGAAATCATTCGGCAGGCTCATGAAAAAGGACATTTTTCTGTAAAGAAAACCAAAGAAATCATCGGAAAGAAATATTACATTCCGAAACTTGAAGACAAGATCCAAAGACAGATCAAATGCTGCATTCCGTGTATCGTATCCAACCGCAAACTTGGGAAAAAAGGAGAGTTGCACCCATTGCCCAAGGAAGCGGAGCCACTTCAAACATTCCACATTGATTTCTTGGGACTTCTCGAATCAACCCACAAGGCGTACAAGCACATTCTTGCTGTCACCAAATTTTGTTGGCTATATCCTACGAAATGAACGTCCTCTAAGGACGTCATCACTAGACTAGAGGTTCAGAGCGCAATATTTGGAAAGCCTGCTCAAATAATATCCGATCGAGGTACAGCGTTCACTTCAGACGAGTTTAAGAAGTATTGTAAGAACGAGGGCATTGAACTTCACGCAGTAACAACTAAAGTTCCAAGAGCAAACGGTCAAGTCGAACGCCTCAACGCCACAATTGTATCTGTACTGTCTTTAGATGATCCCAGCAAGTTGTATAAGTTCGTAAACCAGGTGCAGCAGACAATTAATTCGACGTACTGCAGAAGTACACACACAACTCCATTCGACCTTCTTGTAGGCATCAAAACAGACGTCCAGTTGAAGGAAATGATTGAGCAAGAGTTGATACAAATGTTTCAGGACAATCGAGACGACATCCGCAAAGCTGCAAAGCAACAGATCCTAGCTATGCAGAATGAAAACAAGCACTCATAAAACCTCAGACGTAGACCAGCAGCAACATACAAAGTTGACGATATTGTCGCTATCAAACGCACACAACTTGGTGGTGGACTTAAGTTAAAGCCTAAGTACTTGGGTCCCTACCGCGTTACAAAAGTCAAGCCGAAGGACACTTACGATGTTGTAAAGGAATCACTAACTACGGACGGACCAAGATACACTACCTCTTGCGCTGAGTATATGAAGCCATGGATAAAAATATCTTCCGAGGACGACGAGGATACATTCGGGACGAATGTTTAGAAGGGTGGCCGAGATGTGGGAATAGGTCTGGCATCCTTGTCAGCTGAACCCACCACAGATGAACAGCACTACTAATTATTGGCGAGGTGAAAAAGGAAGTCTTGGGCGAGCACTTAGGACGAGAGAGACGAATAAGAAAGACGTGAAATATATACGAAGTAAAAGAACGACGCGAGTAATAATCAAAAAACGCTGTAAAAGTCCCTATTAAATACCTAAAAATATATTAAGAACTACTTATCACTATTCCTTTTAAATCACTGTGAACGGCAGTACACGTAGTGGCGAAGCGCGCAAGAGAGCGTGCGAAGACAACTACTATATATAGCCGCAGAATTGAAAATCTGCAATTATGGTCCGATCGCAACGTGTGATACACCAATCGAAAGGTATTGCAAAAACTAAGAAGATTGCATACCGAGGCTTTCGAACTATAGATTTGTTTGGGAGAAAAAGCGGTGAAAGTGTAAAAGTAAAAATTTAGAAAATTGGAGCTGCTGGATACGGTGGGGATAAAAGCCCCAGGCTGTTAAGCTAGTTTTATTCTTACTAAGAATACGCTTTGAATGACACCTCATTTGTTGAAATCCGATGTCCCGTTCAAAAGTAATTCAAAAAACAATATTTTCTTCTTCTTCCCAAAATGAAAATGTTTGTCCCTTTGTTTGTGGGTTTGTATGCATCCCATCTTAGTTTAAGGGTTTTAGAAACCCTATGGGTGTATAAAGTAGCTTGAAATAGAAAGGAAAAACCCGATAGTTTAGCGGAAATTCAAAAAAAGAAGCCTGACTTAAAATGCTTATAGTATCTAAACAACTAATGCTACCGAAACGTGCTGTATATCTCTGAAAAGTTAATTTAATTTGGTAATACAGTAAAATTGTGTGAATATAATAGATTTAGAGTTATGATAAAAATTTATTTTTTAAAACTACTTTTTGACTATTTTCTCAAAATTGAGTCGAACGATTTCTTTTTAAATGTTAAATCATACAGCCCTTGAGATTCCTCAACTTTTGATATATAACACTTTTTGGCCTAAAAATTACCGTTTGAAAGATATTAAGCGATAAAAAGTGCCACTCGTTTCAGCTCCGTATACGTAATATTTCATACTTATTCGAGTAAACAAGAAAAAAACCAATTTGATGAAAAAAATTTCTTATTCGATTTTTTCAAACGGAAAATTTGTTATGGTTTTAGGGTGCTTTACTTGCAAGAAGCTAATCGAAATAGGAATCTTGATCTATTTGTTCTACCACTTTGGAAAAACCCGCTAGTTCGTAATGTAAGAAACGACAGATTTCTCTTGGAATCTGAAACTATACAGCCCTTCAGATTCCAAACTTGTGCTATTAAAATAGGTAATTGAAGCTATAAAACTTGTTGTGCCTAATTTAAGGTGGCGCTCAGCTAAGATTAGGGGTAGAATCTGTGTGTTTGGTTTTTCAATAGCCATGCCATATGGGGATGACTCCTAGACATGGTATTGGGGTACTTGTGCAAAAAAAACTTCTGATATCAAACAAAAACACCTCTTAACGAGGTAAAAAGTAGTGGCGATCGCGCCTTTAACAAAAATTTCTGATATCAACAATTGTGACGAAAAATGATATTACATTCGATAAAATAAATAAACTATATTAAATTTATGTATTCGGCACGCTACGACAGAAAATTTACATGTAGGTAAATAAATATGTACTGTTGCGGGCCGAAATCATAAACTTAATATAGTTTATTTATTTTATCGAATGTAATCATTTTTCGTCACAATTGTTGATATCAGAAATTTTTGTTAAAGGCGCGTTCGCCACTACTGTGTTTTTGTTTGATCACTGTGGACGGCAGTACACGTAGTGGCGAAGCGCGCAAGAGAGCGTGCGAATATAACTATAAGCATATTATAAAAAAATTACAATTAGTGGGACTTTTCATTTAAATCGGAAAAACCAATCCCACATAATATAACATATATAAATTGGAAGTTTTTGTACCCTTGCAGAGGGTATAATGATTTCAGTCAGAAGTTTGCAACGCAGTGAAGGAGACGTTTCTGACCCCATAAAGTCTATATATTCTTGATCAGCATCACTAGATATATATCTAGATATATATCTTTGGTGTTTTTTAACATATAACCTCCTACGCTTGAAAATAACATTTTTTAATTAGTTCTAAGTTTCAAATTTAATTTGATCAAAATTGGACGACTATATCATATAGCTGCCATAGGAACGCTCGGAAAATTGGTGGGAAATAATATAAAACAAGAAAGGAAGTTAGCTTAGGCAAGCCGAAGCTTATATACCCTTGCAGCTATAATTATTAAATTTAAAAACACTAAAAATGATATTCCCAATAGTATAAGATAATATGTCAAAAAACACCGAAGCTATAATTTGTTTCATATTATTTTCCTACCAATTTTCCGATCGTTCCTATGGCAGCTATATGATATAGTCGTCCGATTTTGATAAAATTAAATTTGAAATTCAGAACTAATTAAAAAATGTTATTTCCAAGCGTAGGAGGTTACATGTTAAGGAACACCGAAGCTATAATTTGTTTCATATTATTTTCCCACCAATTTTACGATCGTTCCTATGGAAGCTATATGATGTAGTCGTCCGATTTTGATAAAATTAAATTCGAAATTCAGAACTAATTAATAAATGTTATTTCCAAGAAAAGGAGGTAATATGTTAAAAAACACCAAAGATATAATTTTTTTACATTTTTTTTTCCGATTATTCCTATGGGAGCTATAAGATATAGTTGTCCGATCCGGCTGGTTCCGACTTATATACTACCTGCAAAAGATATAAGACTTTTGGGAAAGTTTCAGCCCGATAGCTTTAAAACTGAGAGACTAGTTTGCGTAGAAACGGGCGGATAGACGGAAATGGCTAGATCGACTCGTCTAGTCATGCTGATCAAGAATATATATACTTTATGAGGTCGGAAACGTCTCCTTCACTGCGTTGCAAACTTCTGACTGAAATCATTATACCCTCTGCAAGGGTATAAAAATCGTAAATATGAATGCGGATGTCTCGGAAAATATCAAAGATAGAGAATTGGGATTTCAGATTCCGTATGCTTGAGCGAAGCGCAAGTTTGTTACGCGAATATGCCATGCCCACTCTTACGCCTTCAAGCCGCCCAAACCTGTGGGCCCCACAATTTTTATGTTAGATAAAAAATTTTAACTGAAATGTATTAGTCTCGTTAATACCCATCGATTGATCAAAAAAAGTTTGCCACACCCACTCCAACGCCCACAAACCGCCCAAGCCTGTAGCGCCTACAATTTTCATGCTAGAAAAAAAATTTTAACCAGAAATGTATTAGTCTCGTCATTACCTATCGATTAACCCAAAAAAAGTTTGCCTCGGCTACTCTAACGCCCATAACGCTTTTCTGCTTGCATATATCCATCTCCATTTGGTCCCTTTAGCTGAGTAACGGGTATCTGATAGTCGAGGTACTCGACTAAAACGTTCTTCATTGTTTGTTTTAGGTTGCCGGAAAGTTTTGAAATTTTGCAGAAAACACGCACAAGCCAAGCATTTCTAATATCCTTAATCTTTTGGATTATCAGTCATATTGATAAAATTATATCACAATATAATAAAATCAATATCATAAAGTGGGAGAATATACATAATACCGTTCAATTCTGGGCTGAGGTATTTAATTACAAGGATGCAGCAGGAAACGTCCAATTTTTTTTTCAGTTAGCAACAATTGCTAATAATTTGTTGACATTGCCGTGGTCTAATGCCGAGGTGGAGAAGGTTTTCAGTCAGGTCTCTCTGGAAAAGGCTTAGTTGCGAAATTCCATGCAAACGGAAACCCTTTACGCAACTCTGTTAAAAAGGCAATTTTGTAATCCTCTGGATAAGTGTGGGTAAGAGTAACTTAATTGTTTTTGTTGAAAGATTTGGCTTACGACGACACGAATCATGTTGCCACAACTACAATATACCTGATGAGTACCTAAAGATGATTGGTACCAAAGCAGCATACACCGAAGAGGCAACCGAGGATGGCGAAATTATTGACTCGGCCCTTAAAATAATATAATTTCTGTTCTATAAATAAATAATTTCAAATAATTTCAATATTCTAACCAAATAAAATGTAAAAAATGTCATGTCCAAGCTTAAGAGGTTTTATGTTAAACAAGAAAGGAAGTTAGCTTCGGCAAGCCGAAGCTTTTATACCCTTGCAGCTATAATTATTAAGTTTAAAAACATAAAAAATGATATTCCCAATAGTACAAGATAATATGTCAAAAAACACCGAAGCTATAATTTGTTTCATATTATTTTCCTACCAATTTTCCGATCGTTCCTATGGCAGCTATATGATATAGTAGTCCGATTTTGATAAAATTAAATTCGAAATTCAGAACTAATTAAAAAATGTTATTTCCAAGCGTTGGAGGTTATATGTTGAAAAACACCGAAGCTATAATTTTTTTCATATTATTTTTCCACAAATTTTCCGATCGTTCCTATGGCAGCTATATGATATAGTCGTCCGATTTCGATAAAATTTTATTCAAAATTCAAAATTATTTAAAAATTGTTATTTCCAAGCTTAGGAGTTTATATGCTAAAAAACACCAAAGATATAATTTTTTTTCATTTTTTTGTCAGATTATTCCTATGGGAGCTATAAGATATAGTTGTCCGATCCGGCTGGTTCCGACTTATATACTACCTGCAAAAGATATAAGACTTTTGGGAAAGTTTCAGCCCGATAGCTTTAAAACTGAGAGACTAGTTTGCGTAGAAACGGACGGACAGACGGACAGACGGACATGGCTAGATCGACTCGTCTAGTCATGCTGTTCAAGAATATATATACTTTATGGGGTCGGAAACGTCTCCTTCACTGCGTTGCAAACTGCTGACTGAAATCAATATACCCTCTGCAAGGGTATAATTAAGTAATTATTATCTTTTATCCGTTTTAAAAGATTTGTGTCCTTTTTTTGGCTGATCTGTTCGGTTTTCAGACGGATAGGCATGCAAATTCTAGCGATTATTACACAGCGCATGTTTATTTCAGCAATGTGCCACGTCTACTCTAACGCCCACAGTCTTGATGCTAGAAAAATTAATTTAACTGGTTTCGTCAATACCTATCGATTGACCTAAAAAAAAGTTTTCCACGCCCAATATAAAGCCAATAAACCTTCCATGAGGAAGAGCAACGACGTCAGAGCCAGACAATAACAAATTTATTTATGCATGTATGTGTGTGTAAATAGTTGCATGCCGAACTGCGCGGAAAAGCCAACAGCGTTTCCTGCGCTAAGAGAGAGCAGAATAATAATAACTAACAATTTAAGCAATTTGTCCCTTTTTTCTCCCTCTCTCTTCAATAAACTCAATACCAATTTCAATTATGTTAATGTAAACTGAAAAACAATTGTATCTCTCCGTTTTCACATAAGTGAAAAAGAAAGAGACGGAAGATCGTTTACCCAGTGTTGAAAAGCACTAGAAAGCAGTAAACGGACCGAAAATTTGTGCATGCGACAGCGCTGAAAGACTTTCAGTTTTCCCATTAGTCTACGGCTAACTCTCGTATGGCGAGACCCGTGTGCCTAATGAGATTTTTCCCGAATTTTCGAAACGTATTCCAATTTAAAAGCAGTCATCTTAACATTTTAACTTAACTTTTATTAATTCTCAATTTAAAAGCTTAGTAACGTTTATCTGATAGTCAAGACACTAGACTATAGCGATCTCTCTTGTTTTAAAATTGCACTTTTTAAAGGTGACTTCCAGCTAGTGTGGTTAAGTAAAGTCTTAACTTTTTAGAGTTCGGCTTGGGAGACTAGGTGTACGAGACGCTACACCTACTTGGAAATTATAAAAAACACATTGTAGAAAATTTGATATCATGGGGGGTGAAAGACAGATTGAAAAGGCAGTCCTAAGTAACACATCTTTCAGCATTTTTTTTCCAAAACATCGCTCGTATGCGCTCCATATCGCAGTATCTCTACTTGGCAACTTCACAATGCGGCTTGTCCCAGTTGAAACTTGACTTAACATGGCTATGTATGACAATGCATTATTCGCTCCTGTGGACAACATTGCAACATTGGACATTGAGTTGGCACAACCTTCCCTAACCACATATGTAGCACCCTTCAATAATTATACCCGTTACTCGTAGAGTAAAAGGGTATACTAGATTCGTCGGAAAGTATTTAACAGGCAGAAGGAAGCGTTTCCGACCCCATAAAGTATATATATTCTTGATCAGGATCACTAGCCGAGTCGATCTAGCCATGTCCGTCTGCCCGTCTGTCCGCCTGTCCGTCTGTCCGTCTGTCCGTATGAACGCTGAGATCTCGGAAACTATAAGAGCTACAATACTGGGATTAGGCATGCAGATTCCTGAGATTCCTGCGCAGCGCAAGTTTGTTTCAGAAGAGTGCCACGCCCACTCTAACGCCCACAAGCCGCCCAAAACTGTGGCTCCTACAGTTTTGATGCTAGAACAAAAATTTTAAATGAAATGTATTATTCTCATCAATACCTACCGATTGACCTACAAAAAAAATTGCCACGCCCACTTTAACGCCCACAAACCGCCCACAAACTTCAAAAAATCTTAAATATGAACGCGGATATCTCGGAAAATATCAATGATAGAGAAACGGGATTTCGGATTTAGATTTCGTAGGCTTGAGCGCAGCGCTTGTTTGTTACGCGAATATGCCACGCCCACTCTAACGCCCACAAAACGCCAAAACCTTTGGCGCCCACAATTTTCATGCTAGATACAAAATTTTAACTAAAATGTATTGGTCTAGTCAATACCTATCGATTGAGCTAAAAAAAAGTTCGCCACGCCCACTCTATCGCCCACAAGCCGCCCAAGCCTGTGGCGCCCACAATTTTCGTGCTGGATAAAAAATGTTTAAATTTGTCTACCGCCGGTAAGTGGCGCATTTGCTGCTTGCATATCTCCATTTTCCTTTGGTCCCTTTAGCTGAGTAACGTGTATCTGATAGTCGACGTACTCGACTATAGCGTTCTTCCTTGTTTTTGGGTAAATTCCTTCGTGAATCACCACCAAGTGGATGGAGTTTATACTGACTTAGCCTAAGCATTTGATAGTGTCTGGGTTTCCACTCTTTAATCTTAAATTGGGTTTGGTCCTTAAGCAACAGGGTACACAGAGTCGAAAACAATGGGGTTTTTTCGAGCCCATAAGTGACCTTTAATACGAAAGTGCTTTAGGTCCTTTTCTATATATTTTATTTATAAATGATATAAGCAACGACTTTGAGCTTCCGTTACTTGCAGACGAATATGCTTCCATATAAGTATAACATATAGTTTTATTTAAAACGTCAACCAACTTAATGATTATAAACGTTGAGTATAATATGAGACAGACTAACAATTTTTTATAAGTGAACAATACACAACTACTTGTTCAGTCTTCTTCTAATCGATTGGTTTGCCAAGGAAGGTGCTAGGCTCGAGTTCCTGTTATTCTGTTCCCTGACTGAGGGAGGTGCTAGCTCGTGCTAGCTCGTCGTTCCTAATGTACCAAGGCTATTCTGCCTTGGTGCAGCGCCCGGTTTTGGACGCTTTGGACTTTCATGACGTTTGAGTCTAAAGCCATGCCCCATAATTGGAAACAATAAGTCATTGTTGCCAAGGCAGAGCTTGCTCGTTGGCTTAAGCTACTAGTTGAGCTTGTTCGTACCCAAGGGTGTTCAAAATGACCAGCACCCAACAAATCAAGCAGTAGCCAAGTTGGGAACAGTACCAGGCGCTCAGTAGCACCCACTGCAGATGAGAATTGCTGATCAGCATATTATATGTCTCACTTACTCACCGACTCAACGGTGCACTGACCCGCCAATGCAGTCAGCACATTTTGCAGTGTCAGCCGAGCCAACTACGCAAACTGCTACCATAATCACAATTCCCTGACCTTCTTTGGAATATAGCTTATTTCATCAACTCCGCGGTTCTTTTTTCTACCTCTGGGAATAGGGCTCGTAATACACTATTTCAACTGGCAGCTAACCATGTTAGCTCAACCTCAGCGCAGCTCAGCATCGCCTATGGTCCGGCATTGCAGTAACCATTGCCGCGACGTGATCGGCTTGCGAGTGTCTACTTTGGTTAGGCACAAACATTGGTAACCCCGACGTGATCCTTTACCAACAAAGAATAATGAATACGCTTCTTCATCCAGCGTCACAGGATCAGCTTAATCCAGCTTCACAGGATACTCAGCTTCATCCAGCTTCACAGGATACGCTTCTTCATCCAGCGTCACAGGATCGTCCGCTTAATCCTGCTTCACAGGATACTCAACTTCATCCAGCTTCACAGGATACTCAGCCTCATCCAGCTTCAGAGGATACTCAGCTTCATCCAGCTTCACAGGATACGCCTCTTCATCCAGCGCCACGGGATCGTCAACTTAATCCAGCTTCACAGGACTCACAGCTTCATCGAGCTTCTCAGGATACTCAGCTTCACAGGATACTCAGCTTCATCCGGCTTTATAGGATATCCAGCTACATCCAGCTTCACAAGATACTCAGCTTCATCCAGCTTCATAGGATCGTCAGCTTCATCCAGCTTCACAGGACTCACAGCTTCATCGAGCTTCTCAGGATACTCAGCTTCACAGGATACTCAGCTTCATCCGGCTTTATAGGATATCCAGCTACATCCAGCTTCACAAGATACTCAGCTTCATCCAGCTTCATAGGATCGTCAGCTTCATCCAGCTTCACAGGATACTCAGCATCATCCAGCTTCACAGGACACACAGTTTTATCCGGCTTCACAGGATTTTTTGTTTCCAAGACACACAATATGTCTACTTCATTCATAGGATAAACAAGTCACAGAAGAATCCATTGACACAATCGATTACTAGAAAATCAAAATGAGCCTACGAAAGATAAAAATCTGATGAATGATAATCAATATGATATAGAATCAATCATGATAATCAATATGATATATGATATAGAAGATAGCAAACGGAAGAATGAGATTTCACTCGATGAGGATCATAAAATAAAGGAGCCTGAAGATATTTGTAGCCAATCAAGAACAAGCGACACTGACTCGTCCGATCGAGAATCAACCGCTATACATAATAGTTCATAGCAGCTGACTAAACTTTATACTACAAGAGAAAAACCAATTAATACAGAACCGACTTCTCATTAACTTTAACCTATAAGAAGCCTGACCTTTGTTCAACATTTCTTAATGTATCAATAAATATCTAAGTTTTGCTGCAGAAAGTCCACATATCATAGACGTGCCAAATGATCAAGTTCTACGAGGGCACAATTTCAGTCCCCACGGAAATGTCAATTTTATAGCAAAAGGTAGTGTTAAGCAGTATCAAGAAGATATAAAGGACCTTAATCACAAACAAGAACCTCCGCAGCTGAAGGACAATGATTTGTTAGGTGCTTTCTATACAATTCGGCCAAGGGCTGACCGACATCACGCCTTAGTTGAGGGTACCCCTCAATGGGGGGGAAAATGTTCGTACCCAAGGGTGCTCAACATGACCAGCACCCAACAAATCAAGCAGTAACCAAGTTGGGAACAGTATTAGGGGCTCAGTAGCACCCTCTGCAGATGAGAATTGCTGATCAGCATATTATATGTCTCACTAACTCACCGTTTCACCAACTTAACCCGCCAATGCAGTCAGTAGCACCTACTGCAGATGAGAATTTCTGGTCAGCATATTATATGTCTCACTAACTCACCGACTCAACGGTGCACTGATCTGCCAATGCAGTCAGCACATTTTGCAGTGTCAGCCGAGCCAACTACTCAAGCTGCTACCATAATCACAATTCAGTGACCTACTTTAGAATATAGCTTATTTCACTAATCATTACACTAAGCTTCCGTGCTCCAAGTAGTATATAAACATGTATCAAATGAAGAATAAATCAGTTATCAACGCAATCATACCTCCGCGATTCTTTTTTCTACCTCTGGGAATATGGCTCGTAATACACTATTTCAACTAGCAGCTAACCATGATAGCCCAACTTCAGCGCAGCTCAGCATCGCCTGTGGTCCGGAATCGCAGTAATCATCGTTACCATTGCCACGACGCGATCGGCTTGCGAGTGTCTTCTTCGGTTAGGCACAAACAGAGCTTTTTACGCTTAGCACGACATGTAGCTGCTATTTTAGTTGCGTGCTGTTTCCAGGTGAGCCGCTTGTCCAGGATCAAGCCCAAGTACTGCGTCTGGGGGGATTGTGGGATGGTAGTGTCGTGAAGCTCATCCCAAGGAAGGATCATTCAGTAAAATGGCGATTTTATTCCATTCACAGAAATATTCCACCTGTTGGTCCACTTGCCGTAAGAGTCCAGAAATTCCTGGGTGATAATGAGTTCGCAAGGAAGGCAGGTAGCCAGAAGTGTGTTCATTAGGACCCGGCAAATCTGTTGTGAACTGGGTATTTAAAACGGAACCCAGGAGGGAGTAGGGATTTCAACTTATGGAGTAAGCCATTATGCCACACGCGGTCGAAAGTTTACATAACGTCGAGGAAAAAAGCAGAGCTTTATTACTTATTTTCAAATGCTGGGGTTCTACGATGATGCCAAAAGCCAAACTGGTTGTCGGGAATGGAATCCTGCACGCTTTTTACTCCCGTAGTTGCGGGTATGTGGGCAAGTTGTCGACAAGTTACTACGACTTTCCTGGCTATCTACTATCGTGCATATCACAGCACACTTCTAGTGGGAAAGTGGTAGATACGTAGCAATCCTTTTTTAGGAAAAGCCTTTTTGATTCTGCTTTCAATGCCATCGAAGTCGACCGTTTTCATGGGATGTAGCTTTTTAGCATAAAGGCAACTTCTTCTGGACTTTCGTGTTGGATCGGTAACGCATCCAGGGAAGGATAATTAAGGAAGGCAAGTGTTTCTTGAACATCCTCGGGGGCTCGCGAGGTCAAATGACTAAAAGCGTTTCTCAAGTTCGTCCGCAAAAGCTAAAGAAATTTCTGAGTCGGACCTGCACCTTGTATCGTCAGATTTCTTTATGGGGATCTTAATTTTACTATCAATGGGATGAGATCAGAACTAACCTCAAGACATCCTGAGATGGAGAGACACTCAGTTTATGTCCCTCTCTAGAAAGCAAAGTCAATGGCTGTTGGCGTTCTTTGGCTGTATGGATGGCGTACGCGAGTACTCTTCCGCAGGCGGTTGAGTTACGAGACCCCCAGAGACGGTGGTGAGCATTCGTTAAAAAGATTTTCGAAGTCGTCGGCGAAACATTTGAAGAATGGTGGGCAATAGATAGAAACAATATCTGTATCACCAAAGTCGGTTTTGTCTTTGAATGCGACACATTGAAAATTTCGACTTTGTAGACCACACTAGATTCAAAAATACATTTTCTTCGAAATCAGCCTTAAAACACCTTTTTCTAGACTAATATGTTCTTCCTGTACACGTTGGTATCACTCAAAAATTTTTCAAAGAATCGTTCTTAAGATTGTTTGTGTGTCCTTTGAATGTTAAGACCAACTTTGTAAAAATCGGTGGCAAATCAAAATCAATGGCTGGTGTAGTAGAAGTATTCAGTTTCATTACTTTACATGTTTCCTCGAAAAAAGGATTAGCGAACAAAATTGGAGTAATATAACGACATCTTGATTATGCGCTTTTAAACAGTATTTTGGTTTTGAAGCGAAAAATGTAAATAAACCATTGCCTTTATGCGGGAATGTACATCTCGGCCAACCCCTTTTTAAAATGGAAAGACAAGCCATTTCTCATTTGAAAGTCCAGTTGAGTTTTTTGCTTAAAAGAATATCTTTTTACTTGAACTGCTTCGGTTGAGAGAAGAAGAATCTTCCTGGAGCTGCATCCAACAGTAGTCACTTATCATTCCTTCGTCCAAAAATCGTTATAACAAATTTTAAATGTTTAGATATCTTGATAAAATTTTTCTCCCTGTTCATTACTTATTGCACCAATCACTTAGACTTTTTTCCATTACACTTGGGGCGGGAAGTGATGAACAGGGAGAAAGCTTTCTCCAAGATATCTCCACATTTGAAAAGCGTTATAAGTTTAATGCGAAAAATCCAAACGATTGCTGAAAATGCACTTACTCAACAATCACTTGGTCTTTTTTGCATTAAACTTGCATTTCTTCCGCTGAATATATAACTTCCGCGTACATAACAAAATTTATAAATCGAGTGCTTACACATTTTAGACTTGTAACAAGCATCAAGCAATAGTTTTTTCAAGAAAAAAATGTGAAGTAATTTTTGGCCGCTTTCTGGGCCAGTTAAACTTCCTCCTTTTGGAGCTTCGTTTGGCTAAATGTTTTGTGTAATTCCCGTGTAACTCCCTGGCCCAAGTCAGCATAAGCGTGGTTTTAGCGGTTTTTCTTTTTCCTTTATTTGTATCAAAAATCTCCCAAACTTAGGACTGTCACAAGAAGAATGACAGTGCCAAAGAGGTAGACCGAAAAGACCGAGGCTGGGGTTGCCAGATCCCGTACTTTTTAGGCAATCGTAAAAACATTCAAAAAATATTCATAAGTAACAAGTTGGTTTTAAAAAATTGTAAATACAATGATCCGGAAAATTCAATAAGTAATTGTCTCTGGCGGAGGTGTTCTCCTCCAACATTCTGTCCGCGTTGAAATGTTTCAAAAATTTCAAAAATGTATTCCGGAAAAGGCGCCAGATCTTTTTTTTTTCTTGACGTTGATGCACTATGGTCAGTACAAACAAGTGGCCCTACGACAATGCTTGTTACGCGCGGAGCCCTTCACCGTTTTGGGCAAGTAAACAAAATCTCGGACAATGAAAAAGTCAATATAACAATAGACAATTAAAAATACTGGTCAAAATACGAATAGACAAGATACATAAAGTAAATCTAATTAGTTACTAGGTAGGATAGTATAATTGATTTAAAGATAGGAAGTGAGTCGGTAGTAGATATAAGGTGATATAGTCTATTATAGTACTCTAAAAGGTTCATGCATTGCGTAATTAGAGATACAGTGATTTAATATTAAGGGAATATAGTTTCTAGTGAATCTATTTGGCACATTAAAGTGCAGGCGACCCAGTAACTCGGGACTTCCACATCACCATGAATAAGATTTTTAATAAACGTAATACCCAGCATAGTTCTACGGCTAGCTAATAATGGTAAGTTAATTAGAAGTACTCTACTAGAGTAGGGTGGTAGTATTAGGCTTGTATCCCAGTTAAGTTTCCGTAAGGAAAATATTAAGAAGAGTTTTTGCACAGAATCAATCCGGTCTATATGCACCCCATATTGGGGATACTCAAGAATACTCAAGAATTGGTCGGACTAATGAAATAAACAAGGTCTTTGTGACATAGGGATCATCGAAATCCTTTGATCACCTTTTGATAAATGCAATCACGCCCCTGGCTTTATTTACCATGCTAGTAATGTGATCAGAAAATTTAAGTTTAGGATCCATATACACTCCTAGGTCGTCAGCATGCGTTATCCTATCTAACACACAACCACACAAAGTATAAGTTGAATAGTGAGTGTTCGTACCCAAAGGTACTCAACATGACCACACCCAACAAATCAAGCAGTAGCCAAATTGGGAACAGTACCAGGCGCTCAGTAGTACTCACTGCAGATGAGAATTGCTGATCAGCATATTATAGGTCTCACTAACTCACCATCTCACCGTCACAACGATACGCTGACCCGCCAATGCAGTCAGCACATTTGCGGTGTCAGCCGAGCCAACTACGCAACTGCTACCATAATCATAATTCCGTGACCTACTTTAGACTATAGCTTACTTCACTAATCATTACACTAAACTTCCGTGTTCCAAGTAGTATATAATAATGTCTCAAATGAACAATAAATCAGTTATCAACACACCTCATAACTCCGCGGTTCTACTTCCTACCTCTAGGAATAGGGCTCGTAATACACTATCTCAACTAGCAGCTAACCACGTTAGCTCAACCTCAGCGCAGTTCAGCATCGCCTGTGGTCCGGCATTGCAGTAACCATCGTTACCATTGCCGCGACGCGATCGTCCTGCAGGTGTCTACTTCGGTTAGGCACAAACATTGGTGACCCCGACGTGATCCTTTAACAACAAAGGATCACACTCAAGCAACCCCCTTCCCACTAAAGGAACTTCAGCTTCATCCAGCTTCACAGGATACGCTTCGTCTTCCAGCGTCACAGGAACTTCAGCTTAATTCAGCTTCACAGGATTCGCTTCTTCTTCCAGCGTCACAGGAACTTCAGCTTAATCCAGCTTCACAGGATTCGCTTCTTCTTCCAGCGTCACAGGAACTTCAGCTTAATCCAGCTTCACAGGATTCGCTTCTTCTTCCAGCGTCACAGGAACTTCAGCTTAATCCAGCTTCACAGGATTCGCTTCTTCTTCCAGCGTCACAGGAACTTCAGCTTAGTCCAGCTTCACAGGATACGCTTCTTCTTCCAGCGTCACAGGAACTTCAGCTTAATCCAGCTTCACAGGATCCGCTTCGTCTTCCAGCGTCACAGGAACTTCAGCTTAATCCAGCTTCACAGGATTCGCTTCTTCTTCCAGCGTCACAGGAACTTCAGCTTAATCCAGCTTCACAGGATTCGCTTCTTCTTCCAGCGTCACAGGAACTTCAGCTTAATCCAGCTTCACAGGATACGCTTCGTCTTCCAGCGTCACAGGAACTTCAGCTTCATCCAGCTTCACAGGATACGCTTCTTCTTCCAGCGTCACAGGAACTTCAGCTTCATCCAGCTTAACAGGATACTCAGCTTCATCCAGCTTCACAGGATACTCAGCTTCATCCAGCTTCACAAGATTCTTTGTTTCCAAGACACACAATATGTCTACTTCATTCATTGAGGAAACAAGTCACACAAGAATCGATTTACACAATCGATTACTAGACACCCAAAACGAGCTGCAAGGGAAAATCCAACAGCTCATTAAGAATTATGGCAAGGATTCTGCCGACCGACGCCACCGAGACGGATATTATTCCGGTAAGCTAACTCAGTTAAACGATCTCTGGCAGCAGTTTTGCGACCTAGATGAAGAAGTCCAGCAAGCGGCACTACCCACTGGAAGTGAGTACTCTTCACGACTAGTAGCACTTAAAGAGCTGGTCGAAAAATATCAGAATATCTTTCTGGACAACATGCCGACTGGAAGCGAGCTTCCGAAGGCCCCCAGACGAACTTCGACCAACATCAAGCTCGCAACAAGAGATCAAGTCAAAGGAGATTCCACAATTGACACGGTGATCCGACAGTTGCAGAGAAGATGCAACGAATTGGAGTCATCATTAACATTAGCCTCGAACGCCCCAACTGTCACCCCAGCCCTACAAAGGCACCTGGATCTCCATTGGGCGTTACTAAGGCAAGCCCACGACGAATTGGATAGCACACCTGGGGCCGCAGCTCTGGCAGAAGCAGAGCTAGCCCAATTCCACACATTATACGAGGAATACGAAATGAACCTGCTACGAGAAAACGACGCGCCAATGAGCCTAAACTTGGCACTTCCGCCAATTAGCATTCCGGAGTTCAACGGCGAGTATCTAGACTGGCCACGGTTCCATGATCTCTTTGTGGAATTGGTACATAACAAACCATATTCGGCCAGTCAAAAACTACATATTCTACAGAGTTCGCTTCGTGGTGAAGCGAGAAACGTCTTGACAGACACAGCCTTCTCACAGGGTGGCTATGACGACACCTGGTTGCGTTTAAAGGCCAGGTACCAGAACGGAAAAATACTAGTATTCGCCGCCATTGCAAAAATTATTGACCATAAGCCTATAGACGGCTCCTCGCGCCAACTAAGGGCCTTGCATGACACTATAAAAAATTCAATGAGTACTCTTAAAAACCTTGATATCAGCACAAAATCCTGGGATCCAATCCTGTGTTTTCTTATCAGAAGAAAACTAGACCAGCAGTCCCTAGCTGCTCTCGAAAATTCAGCGGATGCACCAACGGAAATTCCAACGTTATGGAGTGTACTGACGTTTATTGAGCGGCGCGCTTGCATGCTGGAGACGATAAGCGCTCAACCCACAGCAACACTCCGCTATCAGTCAGTTCACAACGAAGAGAGCTGTAAGATTTGTCATCTAGGACCACATCATATTAGAGCATGCAGCCGTTTCCAGGAAATGGACCCCAAAACACGGCGCCAAGCCATTATTCAAGTAGGAGCATGCACAAATTGTTTGTCTACAGCTCATAAGGTTGAAAACTGTGGATCACCGACCACTTGTCGAGTCTGCCAGCAACGGCATCATTCACTGTTACACCAAGGACCGACTAGCAATCCAGTGGCCGGCGCAGTAACCGTTGCAGGCTACGACCACGAAGGAGGATATACTTTGCTCGCGACCGCCAAGGTCTCATTACAAGGGCCAAACGGTCAATTAAAAACATGTCGCGCTGTAATAGATGGTGGATCACAGGTGAATCTTATTTCAAGGAGAATGGCAGATCTGCTATCTCTTAAACAAAGGTCACCGATTGAAATATCTGGAATCGGAGGAAAGATATCAACAGCAATTAGATCAACACTAAAGCTCTCATCCTGTACATCAGGGTTTGAAAAACTATTAGAGGTATTTATTATGCCCACAGTCATTACAGACCAACCGTCAGTACCGATTACAAACGATCTTAATATTCCCGAGGGACTGCCGTTAGCAGATCCTGACTTTCGGCAACCAGGACCCATTGACCTAACTTTAGGGGTTGAAGTATTTTCTCGTGTAATTACCGGTGAACGTCTTGAACTAGGACCTAATAAACCTTTGGCACTAGGCACAAGGCTTGGTTATGTAATCACAGGTTATCTCAATAAAGAAACCTCATCTGATACGGAAATCAACCCCAATCTAATAGAAAACAGAGATGATTTTGCAGGACCGAACGCTGCTTATGAGCCAACGAAAGATAAAAATCCGATGAATATAGAACCGACGTCTCATCAATTCAAAACTTACAAGAAGGCTGACTTTGGTTCAACATTTCTAAACTTAACCAAGAAAGATCTTAGTTTTGTTGCAGAACGTCCACATACCATAGACGTGCCAAATGATCAAATTCTACGAGGGCACAATTTCAGTCCCCACGGTAATGTAAATTTTATCGCAAAGGGGAGTGTTCAGCAGCATCAAGAAGATGTGAAGGACCTGAATCACAAACAGGAACCGCCGCAGTTGAAGATCCCCCGTGGTCAATGATTTGTTAGGTGCTTTCTATACAATTCGGCCAAGGGCTGACCGACATCACGCCTTTAATTGAGGGTACCCCTCAATGGGGGGGAGAGCTGGTCGAACAATGTTTGTGCCTAACCGAAGTAGACACCTGCAGGACGATCGCGTCGCGGCAATGGTAACGATGGTTACTGCAATGCCGGACCACAGGCGATGCTGAACTGCGCTGAGGTTGAGCTAACGTGGTTAGCTGCTAGTTGAGATAGTGTATTACGAGCCCTATTCCTAGAGGTAGGAAGTAGAACCGCGGAGTTATGAGGTGTGTTGATAACTGATTTATTGTTCATTTGAGACATTATTATATACTACTTGGAACACGGAAGTTTAGTGTAATGATTAGTGAAGTAAGCTATAGTCTAAAGTAGGTCACGGAATTATGATTATGGTAGCAGTTGCGTAGTTGGCTCGGCTGACACCGCAAATGTGCTGACTGCATTGGCGGGTCAGCGTATCGTTGTGACGGTGAGATGGTGAGTTAGTGAGACCTATAATATGCTGATCAGCAATTCTCATCTGCAGTGAGTACTACTGAGCGCCTGGTACTGTTCCCAATTTGGCTACTGCTTGATTTGTTGGGTGTGGTCATGTTGAGTACCTTTGGGTACGAACAGTGAGGGCTGACACGAAAAAAAATCATTAGTTTACATTTAGAACCATTTAAATTTAATTCATTATCCATGCACCATGTTTGAAATGCATTGAGATCAGATTATAAAGCTAAACTTTGTGCGTGGTCATTAAGCGCTCCAGAGTGGAGCGGAGACTTAGGGGAGAGATGGAGAGCGGACGGCAGTGCGTGCGTGCGAGATGTAGACATCTGGATAAAACTGCCACTCGTCACTGCCTCCTGAAATTAAACGCCCTTTTGACGCCCCCCCCCCCCCCCCCCCCCCCTTGCGAGGACACCCGTAGCAAGAACCCCAGGATAGTAGGCTCAGGAATATGTTGGAAGTGAAGACCGGTCGTCCGTATGTAGGAGAGTGTGGTGGCCCTTTCCACACTTGTGGCAGTAATGACCACTGCGGCAGGAGTCCTTGGAATGATTGTGAGCCAAGCAATTGGAGCAGTACTTCTGGATATGTACTTCCTAGAGCCGATTCTGGGGGCTTAGCCGTAGAAAGTGGTGACACTTCCGAAGAGGATGGATATTTTGGCAGACTCAGCATTGGTAGGATTTAATTCCTCGAGTACGTCTGCCATCCAAGGCAGGGTATGGGACCCAATATTCGGATAGAGTATTTTTGGGAGGAAACTTGCGTTAAATAGGACGAAATGGTGTGTGGAACTGAGGCGGATACTGGCCTTGAAGGGTCGGATGGAATCGGCAGAGTAGTAGGACCGCTGTTTCGATGCAGCAATGTGTGATGCCGATCTTGGCAAGTGAGACAGTTGTGAGCGCTTGTGCAGTATCGGAATTGATGGCTACTTGCAAAGCAATTGGAGCACAACTGCTTCCTTTGAATATAGGCCAGGCGATCGTCTACCGTCATCTGTAGGAAGCGTGGACATATACGCACGGGGTGGTTCTTCTTCGAACACAGATCGCAGCCTTTGGGTATCGGAACTAACCTTGTGTTGAATGCATTTATTTTTGGAAATTCTGCCACTCGATTTGTGTCCTTGGATTGAACATGGAGGAAATTGTCAGATCGGAAGCTATCGACGGCCTCAAGCTCAAGCCACGTAGGAATTTCGGCTTTATTTTGGATGGATTGCTCCCATAATGAGAGGGTGAGCTTTGGTGGTCTTGTCGAGCACATATAAACCAGGGTAGGGTCCCAATTCTCAATATTAACACCGGAAAATTTTAAGAAAGTTAAGCAACCTTGAAAAGTGCGTTGAAGTTCCTTTAAGGCTGCTCCCGACTCCTGTGCTATGGATTGCACATTGAAAAGTGTTTTTAAGTGACTGTTCACCTGCAATCGCTTATTTTTGAAACGCTCAGTTAGGTTTTTCCAGGCTGAGCGAAAGCCATCATTGGTGAGTGGGGATCTCGAAACTTTGGATGAGCTTCGCCACTTGTTTTTGAATTTAAGTGGAATGATTTTACAACGGGCGTTAGACTCGGATTGTCTATGTATATTGCCGTGAAAAGGTCCCGGAAAGTCGGCCAGCGAAGATAATCGCCAGAGAAAACCTCTGTGTCGATAGGAGGGAGCCGACAGTCATAAGACGTGGAATTTTGGAACGGAGTTACTGGAGCTTGAGGTATTTGGGAGGAGCCTTTTTGGATTTGTTCCATGAGCTGCGCGGCAAACATTTCAAAGGTGGAGTACGTTTGGTAAAACTTGGATTTTAGTATGGATTTTGTGTCTGAGGCGCCCTCGCCTGCAGCTATAATGCAGTCGGATCATATTTCGTATGCTGCCTTTACCGTTTGCCACAAGGAATTGAAGTGATCGCGACGGATTTTACACGCGGATAACGTTGGGGTAGGAGCACCTGGAGCGTTCACAGTGGCCTCAATCGGGTTAAAGCGGATTTGACTGATGTTGCCTTGACGTAAAAATAATATAAAATTTGTAATTCAGAAGTAAGGAAACGGGCTAGAATCCAATTGGAATTTCGGAACCAATCAAGTTTGTAAATATATACAGTCATACTGTCGGATAGGCAGTCAATAAATATTTTTTATATCGGATTGTCGGACTTATGTAAACAATTACGCACTATAATTTTGTTTGTTTGGAAGGAACATTTATTGTGAGCCCTTGACCCACTGTGCACTTGCGAAAATATCGATATACGTATGTATGTACACTGTACATATGTACATTAGGGTGATCCAAAACATGAAAACTGGTTCTCACCATTTTACAGGGTAGATCAAGGTCTTTAAAAAATGTAATCAAAAGTAAAAAAAATTTTGTTGAGGTTTAGACCTTGCGAATCGTCCTCAAAGTTTGCTTTATAATTACTCATACGACATGTGTTCCAGCCAGAACTTTATTCGAAAAAATCGATTTCCCACCCCCAACTTTGTCAACATTCTAAACTCAGTCAATATTAGTAAAAAATGGACTAGATTTTCCGGAAAAACATTTTTACAAAGCGCCAAAGATGTAACACAAATGCTAGTTACCCTTTGGAGTCTAAGGGGAATTCTAGTCCGGACTCACCATCATATTATTAAATCCATATCGCGGCTTCACAAAGATTTTATTAGCCTAAAAAAAAATGTTAATTAAATCGTAAATATATATAATTAAGTATTGCCTTCTTTGTCCTTACTCATTTGGGTATATAAGTGTTTAGAGAAGGTCCATTTATGAAACGGTTATTTTCAAAAATAAATAAAATTGTTTGCGAAATGTTTTAAATGACTTATTATGCAAATCGAGGATTTTAATATCTTATTGTCAATATTTTCAAAAATTAAATCCAATTCGATCTTGTACGACCATGTAAATTCTGGTCTTAGCAAGTAGAAAACTTTTTAAATTTTTAAAGCTTTCAAAGTAGTTCGGAAAGGTGACAAACGAATTTGAGATATAAAACCAAGTCAAGGCCACCCATACGAAAATAGTAAATTTGATCAGGGGCAGCAGTGCGTATGAGTTATAAACTTTGAAACCAATTCGCAGACCCTAAAACGCGTTTTTTTCAAAAAATTTCTTTTGGTATACATTAAATACCTCAAAGCGCACCGTATAGGCGGGTGAGAGTAGGACCTTAAAAATTTCAATACAAATGTGGACCGCCCTAATGTACATATGTGGGGTGCGGAATAGCAAAATAACGTTGCGGGAATTGTAAAGACTTCGCTTATGTTTGTTTGTCGGTGCGTTTGTTTGTCAACTGCACAACTAAATTGCAGACGATTTGCTGAAATAAATTTTTGGATATTGTAACTTTGTTTTTAATCTTAGAAATAATTTAGCCGTATTTGTAGGTCGAGAAAAGTAGTTGGAGTGGACCGTATTAGAAAGAGTAGTTAGAGTGAACTATATTAGAATATTTGTGTAAATATACACACGCAGCTGGAACACAGTAAAAAAAAAGGAGTGCAAATCTTTAGGAAAATTTTTATCATCGGGAATTTTTTACTGTGGCTGAGTTATATTTTACACACAATTGCAATTGAAAATAATTGAGAATTATTTTAGTTAAGTAGTAGCACTGAAATATTTATTGTGTTTCAAGTGTACAATTGTGGGCAAAGGAAACTGGAATATTGTCGGGCACTAATAACGGAATTGAAATACATATATTTATTGCCGTTGCGTCGGATTAATCACTTTTGGATTTAGACAATATATCAAACAGAAAGTTAGTCGAAATAGGGTTCGAAAAACTGGCTGTATGACCGGCAAAATATAGTAAGTGGAACTTATCTGGAGCGGTTCAAGCCTGCTGGAAAAAAACCAAGGAAACTCCACGAGAGGAAAATCCAAAGATTTTAAAATCTCGAAGGACCAAAATGTTGGGGCGGGGTGGCTTGATCGCTTAAATTGATAAAGTCCCAAGAACGAAGGTTTTGCAAAAAAACACGGGGGTATTTTGGGGTTTTTTGCGCGACGTGCGTTGGTGTTTATTGGTTCACTTGGACATAAGAACTCATTAAGCCTAACTTAACTTAAGCGCTCCATAGCGGAGCGGAGACTTAGGGGAGAGATGGAGAGGGAGAGCGGACGGCAGTTCGAGCGTGCGAGATGTAGACATCTGGATAAAACTGCCGCTGGACACTGCCTCCTGAAATTAAACGCCCTTTTGACGTAAACATTGTTCTCAAAGAGCTTCGGTATAGCTGATAGCTTTGAAATACCTCTGTAATTACATGCGTTCAATCTGGAGGGCTTGATGTTGAATAGGTGTTTTGAAAAAACTGTGCAAAAAGATCGGCCATGGCCTGATCAGTGTTTGCGGACGAATTTTCAAATTAAAGTGATGATGGGTAACTTGAAGATTTACGCTTTGTGTTAACAAAGTTATAAAACTGTTTTGAATCCAGTGTAAACTGGGTCTCGCAACGAGCTAAATAGTTTTTATAACACTGAGCGGGTAACTTGAAGATTTACGCTTTGTGTAAACAAAATTATAAAACTGTTTTGGATCCAGTGTAAACTGGATCTTGCAACGAGCTTAATAGTTTCTAAAACACTGGGCGTTAAGCACGGTAAAATCAGACAGAGCAGTTAAGTATCGGAGAAAGGCAGCGTGTGAACCGTAAGCTCTAAACTTTTGGTAGAGCTTAGACTTTACATTTTTAAGTCGTGCCAGCTCTGCGTTTAATACATTATAAAATATATTAACAACTTCAGTTATATTAGTACATAAGTACAGATTAGACCAATCCGAGCAAGCTATAAGGCTATTAATGAGTGCAAAGTTTGCTCTACGAAAGCAGGGGATGCGTTTAGCTGACTTTTCAGATAGTTCATGCACTTTTGTACCCGTGTCAATTGTCAGCTCTAGCGTTGGGTGATATGGGTCTTCAGGTAGGGTCTAGCTATGCAAACACAATCTGGACTGGAAACAAAGCATGGATCGTGTAATCGTCCTAATAAATTTAAAACGTAATTTACCTGTGACAATGAAATATCCAACAAACCGTCAAGAAAATCATGCTGCGTTGAAGGTAACAATATATTTGATGTTTCGACGGTGGGCCATGTCGCCCTATGTATATTAAAGTCACCTAAAACTTTTAACTGATCCCTATCTGATAGTTAGTCGCTAGAGAGAGTTACACTAGCAGCAACCATGGGTTGTCTATCAACCGCGATCTTTTTACGCTTAGGAGAATCGGGCTCAGATAGCATACGGCTAGTGAGCTGAGACTCAAGCTCCACAAGCAGATCCGTATTTCTACGGCTGTTCCGGACTAATTCCGTAACAGTGCTTTTTGTAAGCCGCCTTATAGTAGCGCAAGCCACTTCTCATATGTCGATTGCATCGCGTAACAGGCCCGAATAGCCAAGGCATTTTTCATTAAAAATATTCTCGCACGAATGGCACGGAATGCTCTGTTGACCAGCCGAAATCAACGACTTGCATTTCTTTAAATTGCAGACAGCCATTATCGCGATATTCCGAACCACAGTGCAAAGAGAATAAAGCTACGCAAGTAAAAGAGAGAGTAAGAGAGCGGGAGAGAGTGAGCGGGAGTGAGTAAGCTGGGGGAGCGTAAGTTTTTGATGTCTCAACAACAAAGTTATATGCGGGAGTGCGGGAGAGCGGGTAACTACCGTTTAGACTCTTACCGCTCCAAACAGCGTTTGGAAGAAAAGAAGAAGGCTATTAGAAAAAAAAAACAATAGCAACAAACACTGCACAGAGACTAGACGTGCAAACTAATTTTGTTAATTTAAACACAAAACAATCATTATGCACTCGCAAAGCGAACGGATGTTGTTAGGGACATAAAAAGTTATATAAATGTAGGAAAAAATGAAATAAGCCCCGATGGTTTAAAGACAAAAAGAACAAAAATTCGGAGCGCAAGACAAAAACACGACCGTTCACTGAAAGAGCGAATTGAATTTTTTAAACACAGGTCTCTTGAAAACTCCTTTTAGTGTCTTGATTTCGGCAACGCGAACCTTTCAATTGTATCCTGCAGTTACGGACATAACTGGTGCTAACGGCCAATGTTGCGCTGGGATGTTGTTCTCGTGGACGATGACTAGTTGCACGACAACCATATTATGTTCTTTCATTTGCTGCGTTGCACACTGGGCCAGCCGATCCGATTTTTGGCCAAAAATACGTTTTTTTTTTTTAAGAAAATGACAAGACCGAGTATGGAGTCATTTTTTTAATACATTAAACTAATTTATGCCAAAGTTTCAAAGAATTCGGGCAAGTAGTTTTTTTTTACCGTATTTTTAAAGTTAAAAATTCATCAAATATTGATGGAAATGAAAAAAATCTAGAAGTCAAAGATGCTGATGTAGCTGTTCGACTTCTTCACAGAACTTTTAGAAGTCATTATTTTCAACAAGTAAAAAATATTAAATAGCTCTTCTGACTTACTTGTTTCCTAAAATAAACTTTTTCGTTGATTTTTACTGCATTTTTTAGCAAATGAGTACTTTGCTTTTCGAGTGCTTTTGAGTGCCATCCCCGAATGAAGTCATTACATCAAAAATAAATTCTTTGATTAATTTACTAAACTCGCTCATCGCCGACTCGATGCGGTTTTGCCTTAGTTTTCAGTAATTTTAGTTTTAGTTGATGGCTTAATTTGAAGTCGAACCATTTTGATGAGCTTTACTAAGAATGCCTAAAAGTATGCCGTATTTTTTTTCCGTCAGGTTTTAATGTACGTTTTGCGCGCCAAAATTTGATTTTAGTCTGCCTTAGATCTAAAATCTACTTTTTTCATTCATTCCCGCTTCTTTTATTTCTGAAACCCAACAATCGAATGTTATATCGATATATCGAAAAGAGAAATATCAACTTTGTTGGCTCTTCTCTAAAAATGTTCACAATTTCAGTCATTCGGTGCTCGAAACTCGAAGCGAACACACCATGCCTAACTTTAAAAAAGCGGAAATTGTGGACTTACTTTCTGAATACAACAATGATATATCTTTAGAAGCTGGTTTTATTGCATCTAAAGCTGGAATTTCTGATGACAATTGCATTAAAGCTATAAAACTTAAAGTATGCAAACTGAGATCCGAATACCATGTTAAAAGGAGTAATTTGAAAAAATCAAGTCTCAATTTTAACGAACGTCATTCGACTTGGTTAAATTCATTATTCTTATTTCCAATGCCCTTAAAACGTGGTCCATCCGAGAGGGGTCGTCCGAAATTAAAATTTTCGGAACAGGTCGCAGCGTCGAGAAATTTCAAATATAAGTGTCAAGCATAATAATGATTCACAGAAGCTTCTCGAAGCTGGGACATATGCTGCAAAGAGGTCTGGGGATAAGAATCTAAGTTCAGCATTGAACAATATTTCTAATAGACTGGAATTAAAAAGGGAACTTTTAAAAAAAAGTGCCGATGAAGCCTTGGCTTTTTTTTTAAATAATTCGTTTTCCAAAGCACAATATACTGCCATTCGAATATCGTCGAAGGAATCTTCTGCCGACTTCTGGCCTTCTTATAATACTTTAAGAGAGGCTAAACATTAATGCCGTCCGTCCGCAGAGACTGTGAAAATTTCCGAAGACAGAGCTGAAGTTAAGCTACAAGCTTTAGTGAATCACACGACCCAACGGCTTTTAACTTTATGTTCAGACTTAATAATAAGTTTAGGCAGCAATTCACTTGACTTGCAGGCTATATTTTCCTATGGGTTTGACGGTAGCAGCGGACATTCTGCTTATAACCAAAAATTTTTGAATGGGCCTGGAAAGGATGAAAATTTGTTCGCAACAACTCTAATTCCTCTTAGAATTATTGTAAGACCATCTGGCGAAATAATTTGGAACAACAAATCGGCTCAGTCCGACAAATTTTGTAGGCCGATAAAGTTACAATTCGTGAAAGAAAGTAAAGAATTGATTTTATCGGAGTACAATAATTTGGAAAAGGAGATTTCTAGTCTACAACTGTTCCAAACGATTATTGAAAATACCAATATTTCAGTAGAGTTCGTGCTATCTCTTACATTAATAGACGGAAAAGTTCTAAACGATTTGACAGGCACAAAATCGATGCAAACATGCCCCATTTGTCATCGAAATCCCAAGGATTTTAATGTAAAGGCCAATATTGAGGGTCGTCTTTTTGTGTCAATAAAATCTGCACTTACCTTCGGCATAAGCCCATTGCATGCCTATATTCGGATTTTTGAAATGTGCCTACAAATATCGTACAGGCTGAATATAAAAAGACATCACGTTCGGTCCGAGGAAGACAAACTGGAATTTAATTCCAGAAAGGCTTATATTCAAAATCAGTTTTGGGAAAAGCTGAGCCTAAGGGTAAGCCAGCCAAAGCCCGGCGGGTACGGCAACACCAACACAGGAAATACTGCCAGAAGAGCCTTCAAGGACATCGACGTTTTTTCAAAAATAACGGGCTTAAAAACCAAGCTCCTTTATAAGTTAAAAATTATTTTAATAGTAATTAACTCAAAACATGACATAAATGATCAAAAATTTGAAAAATATGCTTTACAAACTGCTCTTCTTTATATAGATGCATATCCGTGGTACCCAATGACCGCTACTTTACATAAAATATTGGTTCATGGAGCAGATATAATTCGAACGAGTATTTTACCGGTAGGTATGTTGGGCGAAGAAGCCTCTGAGGCTAAAAACAACTCTTACAAAAAGGATCGTATAAACCATACGAGAAAGTGTGATCGCATATCAACGATGTCAGACCTTTTTTATAGATCAATGGACTGTTCCGACCCTGTTATTTCTTCATTACGTTTAAAAAATTGCAAGGAACGAGAACAGCACTTTCCAAAAGAAGCATTGTGTATGTTAAACCCAAATGAAAATTTATACATAAGCGACTCAGACTTTTCCGATTCAGACTCAGAGGACCAAAACTCCCTAGAATTGTCAGAAGAAGAATATTAAAGGCTTACAATCTCTAAAATCCATCTATTCGTCCGTTCAACTCTTGGTTTCTTTACCAATCACTTGAAATCCCACATAAACGGTCAACGTGGCGCCCACAACATTTGACAGAAGGATCATGATCACTAGAATAGGCAGACTGTCAGTTTCTATTTCAATACCGCTTGCGAGCTGAGCCTAAAGGCAAGCGAATCTAATCCGTTTCGTTTTCTTTGTTGACAAATGTTGTGAGCGCCACGTTGATCGTTTATGTGGAATTTCATGTGATTGGTACAGAAAGTTACGCTAACCGTTCATGTCACTTTCGAAATCTGTATAGTTTCCATGCGGAAACTATTAAACAGGAAATTACAGCTCAGAGATGAAATGCCTGGCAGAGCGCTTAAGGGAGGACTTATGTATGCCCAAAGGTATGCTGCATTTCTTGTACTTTCTTCGGAGAAGAACTAAAATATATTATAAAAATATAAATGTAGCTTACATAAATACGTAGTCGAAGGCCTCGTAGCTAGCACTACCCCCTATGTTAGTATTAGTTTTTTAAACTTTACTATGATCTCAAATTAATAAATAATTAAATAAATAGCATACTTTTGTGATGACTTCAGAAAATGTCAAATTAAAATTACACAAATTAAAAAACAATATTTTTCAAACAATTTTTAATAATAAAATATAATTTGATCAAATAATAATTTGATTATAAGAATCTAAACAGATAACAAGAAGAAAAAAATAGAAAATTTTGTTAGGTCGATTATTAAATAAACGTTTAAGTGGGAGCCTCCGAAAGTAGCAATTTTTAACGGTTCATAAATCTCAAACGACATCATATTTTATAGTGGTGTTAATTTTTTTTAATTTGTTTTCTCTCATACTTAATCGTGTATGAAAATGGATTGAGTGCGTCTTCTAGTTATTTTTTTAAAAATAAAAAACCGAAAAGTATGTAAAATTTTCCGATTTTGGTTTGGATTATCTATACCATATAAAATTCCAATAAATTTTACTTTTAGTTCGTTGAAAAGTTCAATCTTTTAAGAGATAAATGCAAAAAACTGCATCCTTCTAACTATCCCAGGAAAGAAATTACAGATTTTTGGCCAAAAAATGAACTTTCTGGCCCACTGTGCGTTGTTGAAGATTGTGAAGGTAATCCCGATGCCAAGGTGACCAAAACTTTTGTTTGAGGTAGGTCACCCGTTGCATTCCGTCCAGATACCGCATTTCCTCTCCTGAATGATCCAATGAATTGTACAACAACGCCTCTGGTGCCTAGGTTAACTTAGTTCCGATTAGCAAATGGGCCACCGAAGTGTGGTGCCCTGGGGGGTATAAAACAGAATTGAAAGCCTTTGATCTGAACTGAGCATTCTTGTTTTGAATTCGTCTAGTTTCTTGGCGGTGGCGGCAAAGTTTGTTGCGTTATCGCAAGCCATTCGCAACGGAACACCGCGGTGAGCGATGAATCTGCAAAGCAAAAAATCGTTTGTCCATAATTTGGACACCAACTCGATGTGAATGGCCTTTGTATGAAGTTAGAAAGGGTCCGCAGAAGTTGACCCCAGTAACTAAAAATGGTCTTTCCGCTCGCAGGCGGTCTGAAGACTTCCCATCAATTGCGTCAGTAGGCGAGGGTTGCATGAAGGTTGCTGTAGTGAAGGTATTCCACCTGCAGTCGTGTAAACCGATGGTTTTGGGATGTAGAGCCTGGTGCTTTGAATTGAATGGGACATTGGTATCTTATCACACTTATCAGAATACAGTTTTGCCTACGTTAAATTGATGTAAAAACGGAGCCAAACGCTGGGGATTGAGAGGTAACGTCTTATTGTTTGCCAGAGCTGCCCTTTCGCGTTTGTAACTCTCTTTCTGTATCAAAGTGACTGTTCCCCAAAACGTATATAAAGACTCGGCTGCTGAGATGCGAATATCTTTTAGTACTGTGCGAAACAGAAACAGCGAAACAGATACGAAACTATGTTAATAATGCGTTATGCGCTGTCTGTTTTGCTACATAAAGGAATTGCCGTGGTCCGTATTTCGATCAGTAGGTAACAGAGCCACTTCTGTTAGTTGCGGCCACTCAGTTTCTGGCTGACGTAGAAACGTTGGGCCTGTTAGCCACATGGTGCTTTGTAGCTCAGCTGCACAGCAGCCGCGGGAAACGATATCCGCACGAATCTTCGCAGATGGTCGATATGCGATTGGCTACAAAGCAATTCAATTTTGATGCGTGCATTATGAGTCCCCGTAACACAATTTTGGAATCGCTCCAAAACGTAATTTGGTCAATGTATTTTTAAAGTATGTCTGCGAATTTTCGCCAAGTCTTGCTTAACAATAATGCTGCGCAAAGTTCAAGCTTAGGTAGTGATTGCACCTTTGTTGGAGCCAGTTGTCACGAGTCTAGAAAGAACATAAATGCAATATCCAGGCTCTTTCAGACGCGTCAGAGAAGCCATGAATTTCACTGTGATGCGATTCGGATGTGTATACAAGCCAATGTATTTGAATGTTCGCTAGGTTCTTTAAGTCGTCTAACAGGTTTATCCTCCTTTCTTTCAGATGACGTCGACAGGTTTGTCCCAATATATTCTTAAGTGAAACATCTTGGATAAAGATCTTGCAACGTACGATAACAGGGCTGAGTAATCCCAGCAAGTCGAACGTTCGGGCGACAACTGAAAGAATTGTTCGCTTGGTGAATGGCTCTTGATAATTACAGGGGTATCGAAATGTAAAGACATCAGTAATTGGCTTCCAAACCATTTCAAGAGTTTTGGATACATCTTGATCGTTGAGTGCAATGAACACCTCGTTTTCAGAAGTTTTGGTGATCTTCTTCGAGTTGCTGAACTTTGTAAGATGAAGTCCAGCCTTAGCAAGGATGTTTACGGTGTCAGTGTCGGTGATCTGGTCTGTTCCTGTTAACATATAGGTCCTCTCGCAAGACAGCTGCTCCTCGAGGATGATTGTTTTTATGTAGGTCAGCGATGTGCATGACCCCCTTATCGCCCAAAAAGGGCGCTGCTGACATGCCACAATCCGCCCAAGCCTGTGGCGCCCACAACATTCATGTAAAATAAAAACAATGTATTAGTCTCATCAATACCTATCGATTGACCCAAAAAAAAAGTATGCCACGCCCACTTTAACGCCCACAAACCGCCTTGGCCTGTTGCGCCCACAATTTTCATGCAAGAAAAAAATTTTAACTGAAATGTATTAGTCTCGTCTGTATTTATCGATTGACCCAAAAAAAAGTTTGCCAGGCCCACTCTAACGCCCATAGCGCTTTAAGACTGTCTACCGCCCACATAACCATATATTAAGATCGCGAGTAGATGGAGCATTTCAATCTCGCTTTGCTGCTTGCATACCTCCATTTCCCTTTTGTCCCCTTAGCTGAGTAACAGGTATCTGATAGTCGACTCGACTATAGCGTTCTTCCTTGTTTCTTCTTCTTTTTCTCAGGCGCCACTTCACTTGTGGCTTCGACCCAGTCCTGCAATCAAGAATCTCGTATTTCATCAGCTTAGCTGTCCAGGCTATTTATTCATTGCTGCAGTATTTATACCCATTATTTCGTCAGAAAGTATGTAACAGGTAGAATGCAGCGTTTCCGACCCTATGAAGTATCAAAGAAAAACATCTCTTAACGAGGTAAAATGAAGTGGCGAACGCGCCTTTACCAAAAATTTCTGATATCAACAATTGTGATGAAAAATGATATTACATTCGATAAAATAAATAAACTATATTAAATGTATGATTTCAGCCCGCAACAGTAAATATTTATTTACCTACACGTAAATTTTCTGTTGTTGATCCTTATCATATTGCTTCGAGGTCTTAATCGACACTGGTGCTGTGTTAGTAGAAAAATCCGATTTCTACTCATCCCAAAATATGGATGATGCTATAAATATTTTATATAGTACCGTAAGTTCATGTTTCAATACTTGTGTTCTGTTATACTATTCGTTAGCCTCCAAAAAGCCACCTTGGTTCAGTAAAGAGCTGACACACCTAAGAAATAAGAAGTCCAGACTTTATAGGAAATTTAAAGATACCGTTTCTCAATCTATTTTTCCTAGATACTTAAGTGCTCGGACTAGTTTTACCGTGCTAATCTCTCTGTGTTACAAAAACTATTTAAGTCGTTGTAAAGTTGAATTCAGAATACGAAAAAGTTATATAAATTTGTTTACACTTAGCGTATATCCACCGATTATCCTTCCTCGCTATCTTTTGAAAATATTACCGCAACAGCTGCTCAGGTAATAGCCGATATCTTTGCCACTCATCATTCCTCACAACCTTAGTCTTACACTGTATCCAAGTCAAACTTAATATTCTGTCCCACCTTAAATAAAAACTCTCTACTTGTTGACCTTCAACGCGTTAAGCCCATCTATTCGCCTGTTCCCGATAGAATTCCTGGCTGCGTTCTTAGATATGGCACGGAGGCCTTGTGCCTTCTCAAATGAGAACTCACTATTTTCCGATATGAAAAGGAATCGTTTGTAATTCCTCTCCACAAGAAGGGTAACTGTCAGCCATTTCGAAGCTCTTTAAAAATATTATTACTCTCCATTTGCTGTACCTCTCTCAGTTATATCTCCGTGTCAACATGGGCTTGTGAAATGTAGGTCAACAACAACTCTGTAAATCACGTTCTTCTGGTTAGAAAACTCGATTTATTATGGATCCCTGTTGATCTTTTAAGAAGTATCTTAAAATATCTGAATTGCAAAACACAGCAATATGTAAATTTTTTTTTTCAGAACTTCTATTCTATTTATTTACTATTTACTAAAAATTGTATGTGGTGAAAAGGCTTTAAAAATAAGAAGGAATAATGTGAGTCCAAAAATATTTGACGTGCATTTAGAGAAGTCTTTTCCAAAATTTTTAAGATACTAACCTCCAATGTACGTCGAAGGACGGAATTTATAGAATTTTTTTCTAAAATCCTAAAAAGTCCTAAAGTAAAATAGAGGTTAACAAATTACTTAAATTTCCATAAGTTGTGATCAGCCTTAAATGTAAATCAGTAGGAGGCCATCTAAGCCATTTATTAGCAAGCAAATCTATAAAATGAGTACAAACTCTCTAAGTTATCTTTAATCAAAGGATTTAATCTTTTTTTTCCAAGCCGCGATTTCACAAATACCACACGTTAGGATCAAAACAATGTATACAGATATGCTTATATACTTGTATGTCTATATTAACATAATTTAATCCCCATAGGCATTTAAAAAACTTCATTTTGTTGTACATTGTAATTTAGGAGATATAGTTTTTGTAAGTTATGCAAACGTGTATCTGATATGTACAAAACGTGTAAGCTTTAAAATATCATTCGATATATTAAAAAAAAAAATAAACAAGAACATCGATCTAGCGTCGCTTGTGAACGGTTGTGTTTACTTTTGTGCTCTGAATTTTTGTCTATTCTGTGATTTTTTGCGATTGTTTTGTGTTTGTTTATTAACAAAGCTTAGTCTAACCGCTGGGTTAGTGTGTTTAGTGTTTTTTACTAGATCTCCCAGTGATTATAGTTATTTTAACATTTATATTAGATTTGTTTAATCTCCTAGCTTTGTTAGTGTAATTTTATACTCACTAAACTTGCTAAAACTCTTTGATTCTCACTCTCTCTCCCGCTCTATATTACAACTGTAACTTAAACTCTCTCTGAACCTCCCAAATTTCTGGTAGACTTTTGGTGTGCTATTCTCTTGTCTCTCTCTCTCTCTCTCTCTCTCTCTTGCTTGCTTTACATTGTAACTGTTCCTGCGTAAAGTTGTCAGTGTCCCACAAGCAACGCTCAATCGATAGAAGATTTATTCTCTCGTGCTCTCTTACATTTAAAATAATACGCGATCTCGCGCTCTTATTTGTTTTCGTGTTTTGTGCCTTTGTGGTTTTGGAACTTGACCCCAGTGCCAAATTTACTTGAGGTATTTTTCATATATTATTTTATTTTATTTCATTTCCTTTAAATGGCTCTTGTTTGCTCTAAGAAAAATTGTACTCTTTCGTCTTCAACTAAAGACCCTTTTATTTTCTGCTGGCTCTGCGAATCGATGATGCACGTTAAATGCGCAGGATTTACTGGTAGAGTCAAAGACTTCATTGATCAGAATTCTGGACTCATGTGGTCATGCGGATCCTGCAAGGAAATGGTTGTTGAGATGAGCGGCTTTATGAAGCAGACTCGAGACAGCCCTTTGAATCACTCTGGTGCTTTTAAACAGCTCAATGAGGGGTTCAATTCCGTTTGTGCCCAATTTAATAATAAAAAATTACTAACTGAGTCGCCTAAACGTAAAAAAACCAGCTTAGCGGCAGTTAATACGGTCACGGTATCCACCCCAAATCCGTACTTGGTGGCTGCAGCAGTCTCTGTTAACACTGTGGTAAGTGAACCTACTGCGCCTATGGATACAGCTGTTTCAGGTGAAGTCACTGCTTCTCAAAGTCGGGTGGTAAAGAAATCTTCAGTGCCGGCTACGGTGCCGACCGTACCTATAGGTACAGAAGTTACCGTTTCTGGCTCTCAGCTTAGTGAGGTGCAATCTGCTGCTGGGGGACGTAAGAAATTATCAGTTGTTCCACATAGAAAACAATTATTTGTTTCGAGATTCACCCCAGATACCACATCTGAGGATGTTTTGGAATTTATTCGTGAAAAATTCCCATCCGAGAATATTTCAGTTGAACAATATAGATTTTCATATGCTCGTAGTATATCGTCTTTTAAAATATTTGTTCCGCCTGATGTGTTTAAGGTACTACTTTCTGAAAGCTTTTGGCTTAACGATGATTTAGTAATAAAAGAATTTTTTCCCAATAAACCGAGAACAAATAACAGACCTTCCACTGCGCCAAAAAACTAAAAAGTTTATTTTTGGCTTATCAAAATGTTAGGGGACTAAATATGAAGCTACCCAAGCTTTATGCTGACTCCTCTGCATTTACTGCTGATATTTTGGCTTTTACGGAAACTTGACTGAAACCAGAGATATCTGACAATGAAGTTCTGTCAAACAATTTTAATGCCTATAGGACCGATCGCTCCTCACGTAGGGGAGGCGGTGTGCTGATTGCCGTTAGCACTAGCCTAACATCCGAGAGAATTCACTCTGGTACTCCTAATGAAATTGAATTTGTTAGTGTGAAAGTTTCCTTGCAATCATTCTCAATATTTGTTACATGTTCCTATATTCCACCTAGCTCTGATTTAATAATTTATGAGCACCATCTGTCTGCGATAAAATCTGTTCTATCCCTTCTTTCTAACAGTGACCTTTTCATTGTTTTGGGTGACTTTAATCTCCCTGATATTTCTTGGTCTCCTCCTACTGACTCACTAGTCGCTATACCTCTATCCGCCCATGATTTTGTAGATGGTCTTCTAGAATCTATCGTTACAGCAAGTAAGCTTTATACGGAATTCATTAAATAGACAACTAGATCTCGTGTTTGTTTCAGACCCGTCTGAAGTCACGGTATCTAGAATTGACGCTCTTGTTGTACCTGAAGACCGATATCATCCAACAATGGAATTGACAATCTGCCTCCCATGCGTTGATACCCTCTCTCCTTTAGTTTCTCAAACTAAAGTGAGATGTTTCCGAAAATGTAACTATAAAAAACTTAACGACATGATTTCTCAATATAATTGGACAGACTTGTACAATTGTATGGATATTGAAAGTGCCACTGAACTCTTCTATATAGTGTTAAATACTTTTTTTAATGAATGCGTTCCTGATAGGCTTCCTTCAAAGCTAAACAGGCCTCCTTGGTTTACCAATGCGCTTCAAAGACTTAAAAACCTTAAAACAAACACCTATAAAAAGTATAAAAAATCGGGTAAGCCATCTGATTTTTCGAAATATGTGGTGGCTCGATCGGACTTTAATGTTCTTAATAGTCATTGCTATTCTATGTATTTAAGTCGATTTAAACTCGAATTTTCAAATAATCCGAAGCAGTTTTATAACTTTGTTAATACCAAGCGTAAGTCGTCGGCATAGCCTTCATCGGTACGTTTTAACTCAATGAAGGCATCGACGGATTCTGAAATTGCTGATTTATTTGCCCAGTTTTTCCAAACTACTTCGGCTGCTTGGTCAAATTCTAACTACCCTAATCCCTTAAATAGGG